>NC_091346.1:4495827-4573327 GCF_038502225.1 Cherax quadricarinatus
GTTATGATGAGGCAGTCACAAATATGAGTCCTTACGGGCAACATACACACGCACACCCCATACACATAGAGGCAGACACAGAAAACAGACATACATCTCCCCCCCCCACGCACACACAAAAGGCCAGAAATACGTAACACCGATTATTGGTCTAGGAGCCGGTGCTGGGAACTAAGTCTCGACCTTTGCAAAAAAACTCGGTGAGTACACAGCAGAGTTGGGCCATGAGCTAGAGTTCAAGCCGTCATAATGATCAACACTGTAGGTAGGTCAATACATAGAAGAGGAGGCAGGCGGCCAGAGCGGACGTGAGGTCCCAACAAGACAGGAGTTAAGAAAGTTGTCTGTTGAGTCTCATAATACCCGAGCAGTTCCCAGGGGTAATTGACTGCTTCCTTCACCAGCACGCTGCTGATAACACAGGATATCCTCTGAAGGGCAGCCAATGATGGGCAGCCGCCTCAGGGTGCTTTGTGAAGGGCAGTCGCTTCAAGGTGCTCTGTGAAGGACAGATCCCTGAAGGTGCTCCGTGAAGGGCAGTCGCTTCAAGGTGCTCTGTGAAGGACAGATCCCTGAAGGTGCTCCGTGAAGGACAGATACCTGAATGTGCTCTGTGAAGGACAGATCCCTGAATGTGCTCTGTGAAGGACAGATACCAGAGGGTGCTCTGTAAAGGACAGATGCCTGAGGGTGCTCTGTGAAGGACAGATGCCTGAGGGAGCTCTGTGAAGGACAGATGCCTGAGGGTGCTCTGTGAAGGACAAATGCCTGAGGGTGCTCTGTGAAGGACAGATGCCTAAGGGTGCTCTGTGAAGGACAAATCACTGAAGGTGCTCTGTGAAGGACAAATGCCTGAGGGTGCTCTGTGAAGGACAGATGCCTAAGGGTGCTCTGTGAAGGACAGATGCCTGAGGGTGCTCTGTGAAGGACAGATGTCTGAGGGTGCTCTGTGAAGGATAGATGCCTGAGGGTGCTCTGTGAAGGACAGATGCCTGAGGGTGCTCTGTGAAGGACAAATGCCTGAGGGTGCTCTGTGAAGGACAGATTCCTAAGGGTGCTCTGTGAAGGACAGATGCCTGAGGGTGCTCTGTGAAGGACAGATGCCTAAGGGTGCTCTGTGAAGGACAGATGCCTGAGGGTGCTCTGTGAAGGACAGATGCCTGAGGGTGCTCTGTGAAGGATAGATGCCTGAGGGTGCTCTGTGAAGGACAGGTGCCTGAGGGTGCTCTGTGAAGGACAGGTGCCTGAGGGTGCTCTGTGAAGGACAGGTGCCTGAGGGTGCTCTGTGAAGGACAGGTGCCTGAGGGTGCTCTGTGAAGGACAGATGCCTAAAGGTGCTCTGTGAAGGACAGATGCCTGAGGGTGCTCTGTGAAGGACAGGTGCCTGAGGGTGCTCTGTGAAGGACAGGTGCCTGAGGGTGCTCTGTGAAGGACAGGTGCCTGAGGGTGCTCTGTGAAGGACAGGTGCCTGAGGGTGCTCTGTGAAGGACAGATGCCTATGGGTGCTCTGTGAAGTGCAGATGCCTGAAGGTGCTCTGTGAACGACAGATGCCTGAAGGTGCTCTGTGAAGGACAGGTGCCTGAGGGTGCTCTGTGAAGTGCAGATGCCTGAGGGTGCTCTGTGAAGTGCAGATGCCTGAGAGTGCTCTGTGAAGGACAGATGTCTGATGGTGCTCTGTGAAGGACACCTCTGATATACCTTTCCATGAGTTGCGAGAGTTTTCCTAGCCTCGCAGCCCGGACCTGGACAAGGCTTGTCTGGTGTTTGCCTGGTTATCCAGGCTGTTGGTGATGGGGCCCGCTCGACTATATACCCATCACAGCCTGACTGATCCGACACTTGGAGGAGGAAATCGTCTAGTGTTCTCTTGAAGACTCTACACTTATTCTGGCAGAGTTTCTGACATATTTTGATAAGATGTCAAGAAAGTCTGGGACCACAAAGTTGATACAATGTTCTCTTATTATGCCCACGGCAATCCAGGTTTTCACTGGGTTTATTCTACACATTCTCCCATATTTCTAACTCCAGTATGTTGTTATGGCAGTGTACAAATTTGGGACCTTATGCAGCAGGGATGCACAATCGTCTGTGACCTAGAACAGCACTGTTGCGGTCCTCGATGTATTATGAAAAATCAAAATACCACTGACTTAAACACTAAACACCTCCCACTGGCTTCACTCAGTTCTTAAACTGTACACTACATAGCTTATGCTTTGCTCATATCACTGGGCACCAATATTAATCTTTTCCTCTGCTACTAAGGTAGATGTATGTGTTCTTTAGTGACCCGCGCACACTGACGGCTACTGAGGTATTTACATATGTTCTTTAATAAACTGAGATTGTTGATTCTCAATCTGAAGTCACAACTAATCCAGCACTTCAGGGTTTTTAGTTACAGCAAAAAAAAAAAAGTATATTTCGGGCACTGCCTATGAAAAAACTCGAGCACACTTAACAACCGTCACCATCTTGTCAACAATGCTCACAATACGTGAACATTTTGAGAAATAAGTGACATGTATTTTTTCAGGCATTATTTATTACTGTATCAAACATACAGCACAATGTTCAACTGTCACCAACTCATCACCAATACGTGAAAAATGATTCCATTATTTTCTGTAAATAAAACTCCTCGTGTTTGATTAATTTGTATTTTAAACTCAAGACCAGCATACTGTATTCGTCTAAAAAACAATACACACTTCAGCAGCAAATTTGTTGTTGTTCAGTGTATTTCGTACTTTGTCAGTGTTACGAAACTTAATTTCTACAAGTGTACACCTCAATATCAGTACCCAAGTTTTCATGTTAGGGCTGCTAGTTGTGCATATTTCACTCATGCCTACTAGCAAACATTCAGTTTCTTGAATCATAAGTCACTATTTTGCGACTGGCAACTGCAGGAATCTGTGGCCCCCACACAAGCCTCCTGGTAAGGTGAAGGTGGGTGTGAGTCTCCCCCACACGAGCCTCCTGGCAAGACCGGTGTGGGTATTCCCCACACGAGCCTCTTGACAAGGTGGGTGTGGGTCTTCCCCACACGAGCCTCCTGACAAGACGGGTGTGGGAGTCTTCCCCATCCAAGCCTCATAACAAGACGGGTGTGGGAGTCTCCCCCATCCGAGCCTCATAACAAGACGGGTGTGGGAGTCTCCCCCATCCGAGCCTCATAACAAGACGGATGTGGGAGTCTCCCCCATCCGAGCCTCATAACAAGACGGGTTTGGGGGAGAAGACATACTCAAGTATGAACATTTTTCATTAATAACTTAAGATAAACAACATGTATGTCGGGCAGAGCCGGGTACTTCAACAAGTCATCACTTAAACATTTCTTTAGGCGAAATGTCATTATAATAACTCTTAAGCTGTATTATTTGTTTCGTTAATTCTTCCCACCTGTAATTACCTCAAGGACAACACTCCCTAGCTGTCCGGCAAAAACATATATCCATTTCACTGTGTCCCATTCTCCATTCCCTAGCCTATAATAACCAACAAATCACTGTAGCATGGGATAACTGCCGAGTGCAGTCAATTGCGTTCTTGGCAAGCAGTCAACAGTCAGTCAAGTACATGCTGGGGATGTCGCGGTCAGATGCACCTCGCTGGTTGTGTTGTCCAGGACGACTGGCGCGGAGATTCTAATCGGAATGGTAGTTATCTTGTTTTTCGTAATTATCGTGTGAGAGGAAGGGGAGGGGGAGAGCTGACTGACAGACTGAATTCTGAGTAAGTGAAAGGAGGGAGCGAGGGATTGACCGAGAAAGGAAAGGAGGGAGGGACTATGGAATGAATGCAGGAACTGAAGAAGGGAAGGAAGAAGGAAGGGAAGGAAGAAAAAGAGGAAAGGGAGGAAAGTATGGAGGGAGAAAAGAGGTACATGAAACAAGACAATACGCAATGTGTCACATCTAGACACAACACATTATTCCCCTAACCGTAGTTAAAACACACAGGTTAATTGTACTCAATGACGCACAGACTTGCGTACTTTGAAATTCTCGGACGAACATACGGATTCATTGACGTACATGATTAAAGACGCACATTTACAGACTTACGTACGGACAACTTTACGGACGCACACACTCCCACACAGTACATTTCAAACAACACAAACTTCTTTCCGACAAGTAAATCAACGACAAAACCTACCAACATCCAGCGCGAAAAAGCTCCAGACATTAAATCACAAAATCACACTTGACACAGATTCTAATTCCGTTCCCAACTACTTGGAAGAGGATTGACATCTCCTTAAATTTGGACGGAGAGCTCTCCCCACCCCCGTCCTGAACAGATTTGAGTAGGGGAAGGTGTAGGAGGAGGAGGCAAGAAGAAGTTTTAGCACTTACGCAAATTGATTTTTTTTCATCAGTTTCTTCAAGTGAATAAGAATAATGAAAGGCGCGAATTTAGTTTCTCTCTCTCTCTCTCTCGTGTTCTCTTCCTTCGTACAGTGGAGAATTTTTTGTAGTTCCTTTAATTCACTCATCAATTTCAATATGTTTATATTCGACGTCTCAGCTTCCCAATCATCCGCACCTGTTTCTTCATATCACAGACTTTCTACTTAGGAAAACAGTCACAATTTTCCACAATATCTAGTTTTCTTCTTTACACTTCTCAGTTTACACGTTAAGAGCTATTTTCCTACTTCAGCTCATTTTTATGCTAAGCCCTATCTAGAGTATGCTGCTTCCGCCTACCCAGGATGCCATCCACAACAGTCAGCTAACATCTAAGTACCTATTTACTGTTAAGTGAACATGGGCAATAGGTGTAAAATTCGCCAATGCATTTTCACTAAACTCGAGAATCGAACTCCGGCCTTTTCGGATGTGAGCGAAACACCTTACCACTGATCTGCTAAGCGAACTGCTATGACTATTTTTTTTTTCGAAGAGCAGGATTTTCTTGCATTTAATTCATGATATTTCATTACAAAAGCAATTTTTGTATATCTTTTTTTTTTTCACTTATACTGTCTTGACAACCTGGCAGGGTATGCCCGCTAGGGGCACTGGCCCCAGGCCCGACTGAAGATAGAAAAACCCTCGACAGTTGTCAAAGATAGTGTATTATGTCCTCTCTCCTTTTATGTATACTGGCAAGACGTTGGCTGTCTTCCAGCTCTCTCGTAACATTCTTGTCCAGCGGCAGCTTGTATATCATCGTGAATGGTCCACACAGTGTTTCCAGCTCCTCCTTTAGTGCCCAATTGGAGAGCCTCCCCGGTCCCATGGTCTTTATTGCATCCCATTCTCAGGTGGTTCTTTACTTCATAAGTTATTTCAGGGTTATTTTGCAGTCTTTGTCCCCTGCCCATTACAGACTTTTTCCCTTGCTTTACTGAAAAATCCCAGAGTGTGGAGAGATGAACAGTGCTCCTTTAGATCATCTGTGCATGTGGAAGGTTGGTGTAACGGCTCAGAGGACAGAATGTAGAACTTCTGAAGTTTATCCTGAGGGGGTCAACACGGGTAGGGTCTCAGACCAGGTCTCCCGGTCGATGGCCTAATCAACAAGGCTGTTGGTGCTAGTCGCACATCAGGGCCGATCAAGAACCGGCGCTACACCGTATTACAGAATGAATATAAATGCACTGGAAAACGGACAAAGGAGGATGACAAAGTTGATCCCATGTATCAGAAATCTTCCCTATGAGGATAGAGTGAGTGCCCTGAATCTGCACTCTCTAGAAAGGTGTAGACTTAGGGAGGATATGATTGAGGTGTATAAACGGAAAACTGGAATAAAGGGGATGTAAATAGCGTGCTAAAAATATCTAACATAGACAGGACTCGCAGCAATGGCTTTAAATTGGAAAAATTCCGATTCAGGAAGGATATAGGAAAGCACTGGTTTGTTAATAGTTGTGGATGAGTGGAACAAACTCCCGAGTACCGTCATAGACGCTAAGACGTTGTGTAGTTTTAAAAATAGGTTGGATAAATACACGAGTGGGTGTGGGTGGGTGTGAGTTGGACCTGACTAGTTTGTGCTCCTAGGTCGGATGCACTGCTCCTCCCTTAAGTGACGTGTCTGACCTCACTAGGTCAAGGTACTGGGAGAATTGGAGCTGCCTCGCATAGGCCAGTAGGCCTGTTGCAGTGTTCTTTCTTATGTTCTTATGTTAAAGTCTCACCCTCCACCCTGTTCTCCAGCTCGAGCGAACAGCAATGTTTATCTGTCCTTCGTTCATTTCTGTGCTTACAATATAAGCCCACCGTAACTAAGTTATGCAACACTTTACAGAAATGCGATTCTTTCCAATTAAAAAATGTCAATTTGTAAAGGTAGTGATACTGGAGTGTTGCAACAACGGCAGTTCAACTAGTCCGGTTAAATTTTACTGTCTCCACGGTGGTACGGTCGCTCACAGGATATTCGCTGTTCCTGCAAAACCTTAAAACTCAGTATTTGTAATTACAGGTAAAGGAGCAGAGCTATGCTCATGGCGTCTCCCGTTTTCAGCATTTAGCTTAATTTCTTTCACATTTTTCAGAAGTTATGGGTTAGTAGACAAACGCCTAGGGAGCTCCTGCTATCCTTCACTACGAGCGTGACACTGAAGTTTTTTACATATTTTGCACTATGGTAAGATTGCTGGTGTTGATGTCTCACTAATGTACAAGATGATAAGTAAATCTCCCAAGATTCAACTGGCATCCAGTATACACACATTCTTAAAATCCTCTGTGTATCTTAATAGTTCTTATTCCTAAACATTTCTAAATTTAGAAGCCTGGTCTCAAATAGGGCCGTGGAACGATGACATCTGGAACGAATAAGATACTCGCACATGTGCACCAGCTAGGTAGTTTTGTTGCCAAAATGTTTCACCTGCACAACAGGCTTCTTCAGTCGAATTCAGGTGAATACAACTGAAAAGGCGGGGTAGGGGTCGGCCTAGGAAAGGTTGGAGGGAGGGGGTAAAGGTTTTGTGTGCGAGGGGCTTGGACTTCCAGCAGGCATGCGTGAGCGTGTTTGATAGGAGTGAATGGAGACAAATGGTTTTTAATACTTGACGTGCTGTTGGAGTGTGAGCAAAGTAACATTTATGAAGGGGTTCAGGGAAACCGGCAGGCCGGATTTGAGTCCTGGAGATGGGAAGTACAGTGTTTGCACTCTGAAGGAGGGGTGTTAATGTTGCAGTTTAAAAACTGTAGTGTAAAGCACCCTTCTGGCAAGACAGTGATGGAGTGAATGATGGTGAAAGTTTTTCTTTTTCGGGCCACCCTGCCTTGGTGGGAATCGGCCAGTGAGATAATAATAATAATAATAATAAAAACAACTGAAAACAGTGGTAGTTGTTAATAATATAGACTGGTTATAAATGACCATAATTTTTAAAGGGGTGGACCGGTAAGCCAGCGGAAGGCCTCGGTCAGATGACCAAAAACTCCAAAGGCGGGTCATCATCTGACTAAGACCCGCGTCAGGAAACATTTGTCCTGTTTCCTGACGAACCTTACCTAGCCTAACCTAGTGGTAGTTGTTTTGACGTGATCAAAACTAGGTTGATTTACTTTTTTCAGTTAAAAAAAAAATAGTCTATAGGTTCTGTCCCCAGAGCCTATAAGCTACATAACAAAAATCACGAGTAGCTGATCTCTATATGAGTTCAAACTTTTACAGAGACGTTTCGATGTATGTAGAGTTTTATCAAGACAATGATAAAGCTGTACACAGAGCGAAACGTTCTCAAAATAAAAGTTTGTCCTGCTCTTTTCCTTCATTCATTACTGTGGATAGTCCGCTGTTGTGTCCATCTGGTCCATTTCATCAATTTCCTCTAATATTCGATTTTCTCTTCATGAGTTTTGACGTGATTCATTTAGTTTTTGAAGAGATTCATTTAGTTTTTGAAGCGATTCATTTAGTGTTGGACACGGGAAAGGGAAGGGGAAACAAGATACAGACAGGAAAGGCGAGAAACAGATAGGGAAAGCTAGATACAGACAGGAAAGGCAAGATACAGACACGGGCGGACCGGTAAGCCAGCGGAAGGCCTCGATCAAATGAGCAAAAGCTCCAGTGGCGGGTCATCAAGACTTAAGACCCGCGTCAGGAAACACTTGTCCTGTTTCCTGAAGAATCTTACCTAAGTGGCAGCAGCACCTGGGGAAGGTGGAGGTAACACGAGGAAGTATGAACGTACCAACCATCCCTTACTAATCTGCACTGCCTCTCCTGTCAGTACCCCAATCATCTGAGGCAGGAGGAGGAAGTGTTGATGGTGTTAGGTGAAAAGTGAGCTGAACATGACTGTGCAGACATTTAAATTTTGAGAAAACAAAGGGTTGGAAGAATGCTGAAGGTGTGGGGAGGAGAGACACGCTGGAAGGTGAGGGAGAAGATGACACACATGCTGGAAGGTGAGGGAGAAGATGACACACATGGAAGGTGAGGGAGAAGATGACACGCTAGAACGTTTCGTCTTACCTTCCTGCAGTGAAGACTGGCTTCTAGACACAACACATCTACTACCCGACGTTTCTGCTAAAAGGTTTTTCTTACTATAACACTAGCGAAATTCTAGAGTTTCAGAGAGTGCAGAGAACATTCAGTGGCTGCACTTACAATCTCTCAAACTATACTCACTGGAGCACAGGAGAGACAAATGCAGCCTATTTTATACTTGGTAAATACCGGAGGTGCTGATTTAAATGTCTTCACTGACATTACACAGTATAAAAGCGGCATGTATGGTAGACGGGACACAATGCAATGAAAAGTAGGTAGTGTATTAAGCATACTAAGAAACAACTGAATATGCATATTATTTTATATTTATCGGCAATCACTGAACGTATGTTATACAGTGCCACAGAAATGGAAGGTAAATTTTGATCCAAGAAAGAGAAGGGTAGCTCCAATTCCTCTGAACAAAAGCCCTTCATCTACATCTATGATAAAAGGTTCCAAGCAACAAGGTGTTCAACGTCTTTCCTTGCAACATAAGGTGAAATACCAACACACCCCATAACTACCATCAACAGGGAACTGCTGATATCCTCCCCAGAACCACTAACAGATAACATATCCTGCAAACCATCCTTGGTCAGCTGGGCTGTGCTAGCTACGTCAAAGTACGAACCGCAAGCATCAACAGTCTGGCTGATCAAGCCATCATTCAGAGGCCCAGAAGCGGGAAAGAGATTCCCAGAACTAAAAGTAGATTCCCCGGTAACACACACACACACACACACACACACACACAAAAAAAAAAAAAAAAAAAAAAAAAAAAAAAAAAAAAAAAAAAAAAAAAACGAGGGAAATATTACGGAAAAATTACATAAAATACTGACAGATGAATTACGACAGAGGCAACACCTGGGTATCTTTACTTGTAGACGTTGTTCATGTGTCTAATACATCACCTTGTCGGTAATGTATACCAATTATACATAAAATAATTTCAAAAATATAGGGCACGTGTAATTTCGAAGTTTCAAGTTCATACAGTACTAAAAAAAATAAAGCTTTGAATGGATCGCTAGGTTATCACTGGCTTCAGAAACCTGGCAGTTCATTGTTAGAGCCTTCAAGCACGTTTCAGGTAGCTTCAGGAACCTCGCAGTAGATTATTAGAGCTTTAGAGCACATTTCCAGTATCTTCAGAAACCTCGCAGTTCGCCTTCGAGCAGGTTTCCTTACACCTGCTTCCCCCGATTCAAAAAGTAAACACGAACTTGGACGAAAAAAAAAAACAGGATATACAAGTTCCACATCAAGCTTTTATTTGAACAAACTTCAGCTTTATAAAGTCATACAGAATACAGTACTGATCCAATAAAATCTAGGTCTGCAACCTGTAGCTTTACTTCAGAATTGTCTACAGACCGTTACCTTGATGCAGGTACCCGGGTCGACTATCGTGGGTGGCATAGTGCTGGGCGGTGGTATTCCTTGAGTGCGATAACAGCTCTTAGCTTGTAAATGAACTGAGGTAGGATAACAGCTCTTAGCTTGTAAATGAACTGAGGTAGGATAACAGCTCTTAGCTTGTAAATGAACTGAGGTAGGATAACAGCTCTTAGCTTGTAAATGAACTGAGGTAGGATAACAGCTCTTAGCTTGTAAATGAGCTGAGGCAGGACGACAGCTCTTAACTTCTAAATCCAGCGGTTAAGAAATGAGAAGAATGAGAGGTAGTTTGGTGTTTCTGTTTCAGTACTTCCGTGCGTGAAAACGCAATCATCAAGCCTCTGATAGAACCCTCACTCCGCGGGACACATTATATATTCTTTGTCGCACATCCGGAAGTTGTGAGCATTACCAAGATGGCGGTGGTGATGGTGGAGATTGTGGAGTGGGTGATAGTGGGGGTAGTGGTTTGGGTGTTTGTAGGTGGTGGTAGTTTGGGTGATATTGGTAGTTGTGTTGGTTGTGGAGTAGGTGGAGGTGGAAGGAGTGATAGCTGGGAGTAGCTTGGTAGTGGTGGTGTGCAGTAATGGTGATTGTAGTGGGGTGGATGATAGGGGTGGATGATAGGGGTGGATGATAGGGGTGGATGATAGTGGTGGTGGTGGTGGTGGTGATAGTAGTTGTGTACAGCGTGTGCTTCCAGTACGGTAACTCGCTCATTTCACTGGTTAACAAGCCTTACACTATCATCTACTGGTATTTCATCTTGACCAACAAGAATGACTAAATTTTTACAGATTTCTAAGGGCATCGGTGGCTGAGTGGGCTAAAGTACCTTGATACTGGCGTTTTGCAGGGATGGGGTGTATCATGGGATTGAATACCAGATACCTGAAGGATGCGTCTAGGGTTCAACGTCCCAGCTGCCAGTTTACAGACCAGGAATCCTGGTGGATGAAGGCCTAATCAACCAGGCTGCTACCGTTGGCTGCACGTAATCAACGTAGGAACCACAGCCCGGCTAGCCAGGAACTAATGTGAAGAATTTAACCGGTTCCCTCTTGAAGACAGCCAGAGGCTTGTTGGTAATTTCCCTTATGCATGGAAATAGAGCGTTGAAGAGGAGGGGACCTCTGACGCTCAACAAATTTTCTCGACCCCCTTCCTATATAGGTTACCTTATACCGTCTTTCACATGCAGTGATTCTGGTGCGCAGGTTTGGAACCAGTCCCTCCAGGATTTTCCAGGTGTAAATTATGATGTACCTTTCTCGCCTATGTTCCAAGGAATATGGTTGAAGGGATCTCAGGCATTAACAGTAGTTTAGATGTTTCACCAAATGTCTCTACGTTTTCTAACTCAGCAATTTCGCCTACCTTGAAGGAAGTTGTTAGTATACAGCAGTATTCCAGTTACTCTTATAGCTGAGAGTCAATGATTATCGGTATTTTCTTCGTCTCTGCGAAATCTAGGTATTATGTGTATGTACATGTGATGATACACACACACACACACACACACACACACACAGGAGGGTCAGGGGAGACATGATAACGACATATAAAATACTGCGCGGAATAGACGAGGTGGACAAAGACGGGATGTTCCAGAGATGGGACACAGACACAAGAGGTCACAATTGGAAGTTGAAGACTCAGATGAATCAAAGGGATGTTAGGAAGTATTTCTTCAGTCATAGAGTAGTCAGGCCATGGAATAGCCTAGAAGGTGATGTGGTAGAGGCAGGAACCATACATAGTTTTAAGGCGAGGTATGATAGAGCTCATGGGGCAGGGAGAGAGAGGACCTAGTAGCAATCAGCGAAGAGGCGGGGCCAGGAGCTGTGACTCGACCCCTGCAACCACAAATAGGTGAGTACACAGTATACCTGCTTAACAGTTCGGGAACGAGCAAAATTGTTTACAATCTCTGACCAGAGCAGGACTACATATATTTACATTATATATATATATATATATATATATATATATATATATATATATATATATATATATATATATATATATATATATATACAGTTTATATATATATATATATAATTATATATATATATATATATATATATATATATATATATATATATATATGTGTGTGTGTGTGTGTGGGTGTGTGTGTATGTGTGTGTGTATGTGTGTGTGTGTGTGTGTGTGTGTGTGAGTGTGTGTTTGTGTGTGTGTGTGTGTGTGCGTACTCACCTAGCTGAGGTTGCAGGGGTCGAGTCCGAGCTCCTGGCCCCGCCTCTTCACTGATCGCTACTAGGTCACTCTCCCTGAACCGTGAGCTTTATCATACCTCTGCTTAAAGCTATGTATGGATCCTGCCTCCACTACATCGCTTCCCAAACTATTCCACTTACTGACTACTCTCTGGCTGAAGAAATACTTCCTAACATCCCTGTGATTCATCTGTGTCTTCAACTTCCAACTGTGTCCCCTTGTTACTGTGTCCAATCTCTGGAACATCCTGTCTTTGTCCACCTTGTCAATTCCTCTCAGTATTTTGTATGTCGTTATCATGTCCCCCCTATCTCTCCTGTCCTCCAGTGTCGTCAGGTTGATTTCCCTTAACCTTTCCTCGTAGGACATACCTCTTAGCTCTGGGACTAGTCTTGTTGCAAACCTTTGCACTTTCTCTAGTTTCTTTACGTGCTTGGCTAGGTGTGGGTTCCAAACTGGTGCCGCATACTCCAATATGGGCCTAACGTACACGGTGTACAGGGTCCTGAACGATTCCTTATTAAGACGTCGGAATGCTGTTCTGAGGTTTGCTAGGCGCCCATATGCTGCAGCAGTTATTTGGTTGATGTGCGCTTCAGGAGATGTGCCTGGTGTTATACTCACCCCAAGATCTTTTTCCTTGAGTGAGGTTTGTAGTCTCTGGCCCCCTAGACTGTACTCCGTCTGCGGTCTTATTTGCCCTTCCCCAATCTTCATGACTTTGCACTTGGTGGGATTGAACTCCAGGAGCCAATTGCTGGACCAGGTCTGCAGCCTGTCCAGATCCCTTTGTAGTTCTGCCTGGTCTTCGATCGAGTGAATTCTTCTCATCAACTTCACGTCATCTGCAAACAGGGACACCTCAGAGTCTATTCCTTCCGTCATGTCGTTCACAAATACCAGAAACAGCACTGGTCCTAGGACTGACCCCTGTGGGACCCCGCTGGTCACAGGTGCCCACTCTGACACCTAGCGTGTGTGTGTGTGTCGTGCTGAATAGGTAAAACTTGCGATTTTTGCTTAAATAGCAATGCTCTTCTTGCCGAATAAGGCAAGCGAAAATTGGTGTATGCAATAATTTCGCAAAAATCATTCTGAACCTAACGAAAAATATATATTTCATTGTGTTTGTTTATTATTAAATTATTGTAAACTTATCTAAAATATATTTAGTTGGATTAGGCTAAATTAAATTGCGCTTATTATAATAAGGTTAGGTAAGTTTTCTAAGGTTCTTTTGGTACAAAATTATTAATTTCTACACTAACATAAATGAAAAAAGTGTAACTTTAAACGTACAAGAGAAAAATTTTAGGATTTAATTTTAAGGAATTCTTGCTAAGTGATGAATTTTAGCTATTCGGCACCACACACACAAATATATATGTACGTATATATATATATATATATATATATATATATATATATATATATATATATATATATATATATATATATATATATAATGAGAGAGAGACGAAGATGAGATAAAATAGATAAGGATTATTTTCTGGTACCATCAACAGGGAATATAAGAGACCACTTCTCAAGGTTTCAACATAAAAGTTTTATTGCCCCAAAAAAAAAAAAAATAGAAAAACTATCAGTGCGAGCGACTCAAGTATTTAGCAGCAGTGTCTCATTAAAGGTGTTGACACTGGCCCCCCCGTCGAGGCAGTCCTGCTGCTCACACCTGCAGGCACACAACACCCACCTTAACTCCATCACACACCTGGCAATTAACGGTGAGGGACAGACCTGGTGCTGGAGGAAAATTTGCAAGTGCGCGATTTAGTAAATGCGGTCTAACAAGCGCACTGTACAGAGGCAATATCTGTTTTGTGCTTAAGTTTCTAGCAATTAAACTTAGCATGTTGGCTTTGCTGCTCACAAATAAGTATTGTTTGGTACTTTTGAGATCGATGTTTTTCTTATCTTGCTTCGTTTGATTTATTACCAAGCATTTTATATTAATGTTTGAGACTGTGTTACTTTGAACTTTTCTATGTTGAAACTCATCTTCCAAAATCCGAAAACAGCACCACCCTGTCTAGATCATTGTGAATACTCAGTGGACTTTGGATGCTGCACGTTTTCCCAGTTTTCCTATATATGTATAACGTGAAGAGGATGAACCAAGCACTGATCCCTGAGGAACTCCGTTCTTTACATGAAGGCACTCAAGCCTTTCTTCCATGAGTACCACTCTGTTTCTTCTCAGTGATCCAGTCACTTATGCAGTTTGTCTCTTATATCTTGCGTTTTTTTTTTTTTTGTCCAAGAACTTCGATAGTGTGCCTTGTCGAAGGTTTTACGGAAATCTAGATATACTAAGTCTTTTGGGACCTTTACATCAGTTTCTGTATATACATAATTAAAAAAATTGAATAAGTTAGTCAGATATGATCTATCGTTGCGGAATCCATGTTGGTTTCCGGGTATTGGGCTATTTTCCAGAAAGTTAACTATCCTGTCCCTAATAACATTCTCCATCTGTTTACCTAACACTGAGGTTCATGGGACGATCGTCTAGGGCACAAGTTTTGAACCCTTTCTTAAATATGTGCGTAACATTTGTTAGTTTCCACCTTGCTTTCCTCTAGTGACTTGTTTAGTTAATGGGTAAACAAGTTAGGAGGAGGATGAGAGAATAAGAAGTGAGGAGGAGAGTAGCTGGTATAGGTTAAAAGGGAGAGGAGAGGGGCTGGGGTAGAAGGAAGAGGAGAGAGGGGGGAGTGGGGAAGGGGATGGGTGTCGCACCTCACCGGTTTCAGAGCAAGACGATCAGCCTCCGGGGTGATGATGGTGATACCAGGACACCAAGATGGTGTTAATACTACTGCTGCAGTTGACCGTGTTGCAGCTGCTAATACTACTACTGATGTTGTTAGTGGTATATGTTGCTGATGGTGCTGCTACTGCTGCTGCAATTGCTGGTGCTGTTGATCCTGATGTTACTTGTACTGTTGCTGCTGCTACTTCTGGTGCAGTTGGAGCTTCTGCTATTGCTGTTCCTTAGTTGCTGTTGGTAGTGTTGCTGCTACTACTTCTGCTATTGCTGTTGCTTAGTTGCTGTTGGTAGTGTTGCTGCTGCTACTTCTGGTGCAGTTGGAGTTACTGCTACTGCTGTTGGTGCTGCTGCTACTGGTGCTGCTGCTAAAGGTACTGGATGTAGTGGTGGCGGTGTTGTTCTGTAGCAGTTATGACCAAGGAATAGACTACAATGTGCGTGCTCGTGGGCTCAGAAATTTGTATTTGCAGGGGTCGATACTAAGCTCCTGGACCCGCCTCCTAGACCACCTTGATCGGCATCACTGACTTCTGACCTCTTGGATCTTATCATATCTACTCCTGAAACTGGATATTTTATTTGCTTCCACTACTGCCTTATTTAATATGTCCCATCAAGCATTAGGGGAACTGCCAATAAACCCCTGGCTGCCTTCAAGAGAGAGCTGGACAGATACCTAAAGTCAGTGCCGGATCAGTCAGGCTGTGGCTCGTACGTTGGACTGCGTGCGGCCAGCAGTAACAGCCTGGTTGATCAGGCCCCGATCCACCAGGAGGCCTGGTCATGGACCGGGCCGCGGGGGCGTTGATCCCCGGAATAACCTCCAGGTAACCAGGTAGTCATTCCATTTTTTAACATCCCTAAAAATAAATGCTTCCTTACATCCCTATGACTCATTTGTGTCTTTAGCTTCCACATGTCTCCCTTGATCCTGGTCTTCTTAATTCAGTCTATCTTTATCAGCCCTGTCAATTTCTTTTAAGATTTTGTACGTAGTAATCATGTGCTCACTTGTCCTTCTCTCTCTAAAGTCTTCAGGGTTCAGTTCCTTCAACCTCTCTTCATAGTCCACTCCTTTCAGTTCCGGTACTAGCGTGGTTGCAAACCTTTGAACTTTTCCCAGTTCACGTGATTGACCAGGTGTGGGCTCAATGCTTGGCCGTGTACTCAGTGACTCGCCTAACATTCAAGTTCCTGAATGCTATTCTGGGGTTTGTTAACCTTGCATATAACACTGCCGTTATGCTGTTTATGTGTAATTCTGGCGATATGCTATTTGTTATACAGTATTAACTCAAGGTCTTTCCACGCTGTGTGTGTGTGTGTACTCACCTAACCGTGATTGCAGGGGTCAAGTCACAGCTCCTGGTCCCGCCTCTTCACTGGTCGCTACAAGATCCACTCTCTCCCTGCTCCACGAGCTTTATCATACCTCTTCTTAAAGCTATGTATCGATCCTGCCTCCACTACATCACTCTCCAGACTATTCAACTTCCTGACAATTCTGTGACTGAAGAAATACTTCCTAACATTCCTGTGACTTATCTGAGTCTTCAACTTTCAGTTGTGACCCCTTGTTCCTGTGTCCCACCTCTAGAACATCCTGTCTCTGTCCACCTTGTCAATTCCTCTCAGTATTTAACGTGTCGTTATCATGTCGTCCCCTCTCTCTCTCTCTCTCCTGTACTCACCTAGTTGTGGCTGCAGGGATCGAGTAACAGCTCGTGGTCCCGCCTCTTCAATGATCGCTACTAGGTCACTCTTCGTGTTCCATGAGATATATCATACCTCTTCTTAAAGCTATGTATGGATCCTGCCTCCACTACGTCACTTCCCAGACTATTCCACGTCGATTTCCCTTAACCTCTCCTCGAAGGACATGCCCCTTAGCTCCGGGACTAGTCTTGTTGCAAGCCTTTGCACTTTCTCTAATTTCCGTACGTGCTTGGCTAGGAGTGGGTTCCAAACTGGTTCTGCATACTCCAATATAGGCCTGATATACACAGTGTACAGGGTCCTGAACGATTCCTTATTAAGATGTCGGAATGCTATTCTTAGGTTTGCTAGGCGCCCATATGCTGCAGCAGTTATTTGGTTAATGTGCGTCTCAGGAGATGTGCCCGGTGTTATACTCACCCCAAGATCCTTTTCCTTGGGTGAGGTTTGTAGTCTCTGACCCCTAGACTGTACTCCATTTGCGGTCTTCTTTGCCATTTCCCAATCTTCATGACTTTGCACTTAGTGGGGGTTAAACTCCAGGAGCCAGTTTGTGGACCAGGTCTGCAGCCTGTCCAGATCCCTTTGTAGTTCCGCCTGATCCTTGTCCGATTGAATTCTTCTCATCAACTTTACATCATCTGCAAACAGGGATACTTCTGAGTCTAATCCATCCGTCATTTCGTTCACAAATACCAGAAACAGCATCGGTCCTAGGACTGACCCCTGTGGAACCCCACTCGTCACAGACGCCCACTCTGACACTTCGTCTCTTACCATGAATCTCTGATGTCTTCCCGACCGCTGATCCACTGCAGCATTGCAGCGCCTTCCCTGTTATACCTGCCTGGTCCTCCAGCTTATGCACTAATCTCTTCCGCGGAACTGTGTCTAAAGCCTTCTTACAGTCCAAGAAAACGCAGTCTACCTACCCCTCTCGTCTTACTGCTATCACCCTGTCATAGAACTCCAGTAAGATTATGACACAGGATTTCCCACACCTGAAACCGTGCTGGTTGTTGTTAAGCTCATTCCTTTCCAGGTGCTCCACCACTCTTCTCCAGATAATCTTCTCCATGACTTTGCATACTATACATGTCAGTGACACTGGTCTGTAGTTTAATGCTTCATGTCTGTCTACTTTTTTAAAAACTTGAGACTACATTTGCTGTCTTCCTCAGGTAGTCGCCCTGTTTCGATAAATGTGCTAAGATTGTTGTTAGTGATACACAGAGTGTCTCTGCTCCCTCTCTCAGGACCCATGGAGAGATGTTATCCGGCCCCATTGCCTTTGAGGAATCTAGCTCGCTTAGCAGCCTCTTCACTTCTTCGGTTGTATGTATTGTGTCTAACACTTTATGGTGTACCCCACCTCTCCGTCTTTCTGAGGTCCCTTCTGTCTCCTCTGTGAACACTTCTTTGAATCTCATGTTGAGCTCCTCACATACATCTCGGTCGTTTCTTGTGATCTCCCCTCCCTCCTTCCTCAGCCTGATTACCTGGTCCTTGACTTGTTTTTCTCCTGACGTGGCTGTACAACAGCTTCTGGTCAGATTTGGCTTTGGCTGCTATGTCATTTTCGTAAGGTCGTTGGGCCTCCCTTCTTACCTGTGCATGTTCATTTCTGGTTCTACGACTGCTCTTCTTATTCTCCTGGGTTCTTTGCCTTCTATGCTTCTTCCATTCTCTAGCACACTTGGTTTTGGCCTCTCTACACCTTTGAGTGACCCAAGGGTTCATCCTGGCCTTCTCGTGATTTATGTTACCCTTGGGTACAAACCTCTCCTCAGTTTCCTTGCATATTGTTGTCGCATATTCCATCATCTCATTTACTAACTTCCCTGCCAGTTCTCTGTCCCAGTGAACCCCGTGCAGGAAATTCTTAATGCCTGTGTAGTCTTCTCTCTTGTGGTTTGGCTTCATTCGTCCTGCCCTTCCTGCTTCCCTCTCCACTTGTAACTCTACTATGTATTCGAAGCTCAGAACCACGTGGTCACTGGCCCCGAGGGGTCTTTCATATGTGATGTCCTCAATATCTGCACTACCGAAGGAGAATACTAGGTCCAGTCTTGCTTGTTCGTCCTCTCCTCTCTCTCTAGTAGTGTCTGTTACATGTTGGTACATGAGGTTCTCCAGTACCACCTCCATCATCTTAGCACTCCACGCTTCTAGGCCCCCTTGTGACTTCAGGTTCTTCCTGTCAATTTCTTTGTGATTGAAGTTTCCCACAATCAGCAGTTTTGCCCTGTTTACATGAGCTCTACAGGCCATTTCAGCCAGTGTGTCAATCATCGTTCTGTTACTCTCATCATATTCTTGCCTTGGCCTCCTGCTGTTCTGTGGTGGGTTATACATCACTGTAATTACTGCCTTGGGACCTCTAGATTGAAGTATTCCTATTATGCAGTCTCTTGCTTCTCCTCTGTCTCCTCTCTCCAGCTCATCAAAATCCCATTGGTTTTTTGATGAACAGTGGCACTCCTCCACCCCCTCTGTCTTTCCTCAAGATCTAATATCCTGTTGGAAAGATGGCACCTGTTATCGTTCCTGTGAGCTTGGTTTCGGTGAGAGCTATGATGTCCGGTGATGCCTCTTTGATTCTCTCGTGCCACTCCTCCCACTTATTCGTTATTCCATCAGCGTTGGTGTACCATACCTTCAGTTTCCTTTCCAATAACGTGTTCTGCGGGGTTTGTGGGGGTGGGGGACCTGGCAGTGTGCTGTGGGGTTCTACAGGGGTGGGGACTGTAAGTGTGGATTGTGGTTTGTGTGGGGATAGCGTGTTTGGCTGTCTTCCAGTGTGTGTGTGTGTGTGTGTGTGTGTGTGTGTGTGTGTGTGTGTGCGTGCGCGTGTTCACTTATGTATGGATGCAGGGGTTGAGTCTTAGCTCCTGGCTCCGCCTCTCAACTTGCCTCTTGCCAAATTCCCTCCTAACCTGGTACGCCCTATCTTACCTGCTCTTAAAGGTATGTATGGAGCCTCCCTCCAACACTTCTTCACGGAGACCATTCCACTTTCCGACCACCCTGAGACCGAAGAAATGCTTCCTTGCATCCATGTGACTCATCTGTGTCTACCCTGTTCTAGTCACATTTCCCTGATTTTTCTATCCTCCAAAGTCGTTAGATTCAATTCCATTAGACTCTCCTCGCAGTTCATGCCCCTTAACTCAGAAACAAACCTTATTGCACACGTCTGCACTTTTCCAGTTCTTAACATGCTTCCCAAGGTGTGGGCTCTATATCAGTACTGCGTACTCTAAGATGAACCTGACAGTTGTTGTATAAAGTGCCCTGAAAGACTGCCGAGATCCCTAAAGGCCATTCCTAGATTTGCCAGGCGAGTATTGGTTGTAGAAGTTATTCGAGTGATGCGAGTCTCTGACATAATGCTAGGCAATATGCTCACACCTAGGCCTTCTCTTTGAGTGAGATCTACAACCTTGGTCCCCCGAGATTATATACCGTATCCCGATCATGACCTGGGGTTGAATTCAAGCAACCACTTATGTGACCAATCTTGTGGTTTTTCAAAATCCATTAGCAGCCTTTCCTCGTCCTCGTCTGTTTTTATTCTTCTCATCAGTTTTGCATCATCAGCAAACAGAAATCAATCTGACTCATTATACATAAATGGTATACAATACCGACAAGATGAAGAATTAGACACACGTGCAACATCTGGATATCTTTATTTGTAGACGCTTCGCCAACCAGTGGCTTCATCAATACAAGGACAATGTGAAGAATTATACACAAAAGATGAGATCACGTGTGCTTCAGCTCCTTCAAGAATACTGTACTCTTCATCAACTCCAAGGCTGAGTGACTCCTTACCTCAATTTTTTTTATATAATTCTTCACATTAAGTCCGCGTACTGCATTGATAGTCATTTCTTGGCGAAACGTCTACATATAGATACCCAGATGTTACACATGTGTTTAGTACTTCACATCTGACTCACCTCCATCTGCAATATCATTCACAAACCCAGAAACAGTACCTTCTCTAATATGGATCCTTGCGGTAGCTAGCTTGTTACACTTGCCCAGTGACGGAGATACTATTTGATCCACCGAGGATGTGTAAGTCATACAGTTGTACACAGAGTAAAATAGTGTCCCAGTAAAAGCTTGCTTTGAAAGATGTAGTTTGTTAGCTGTTTAGTGCTACATTACCTACCACAATACAAACATAACAGTACATTTCTACAACAAGCGCTGGTCAGTATCCATTACAACACAGTGGAAAACAATGTATAAATCGAGGCTCAGTGATAACTAAATTGTTTACCATCCATCCTCAAATTGCGTCAGTTAATACACGCAATGATCAAATTGTTAAATATATAGCTGCATAAATTAGTGTCAGTAGTGAGGGCAGCGCGTCAATGTTCATTGCGTGGACGTAAAATATAGACAATTGGCTGAGTATTGAGGCGCAAATCCCACACCTGATTGATGACAGTGTGCAAGTCGTAACTCACGCTTGTCAACATTATTCACACAGCTAAATTACAGGTTTGTAGGCTTGTACGATGCATTGCCCAAGCAATTGTTGTCACGTGACAGTCAGCTTGACCCATAAATTAATGAAAACTTGACGTCTCGATGTGTCCTGGACCGTTTAATCATGTCGCGCTTTAACAATGGTTCAGATCGTTTATTTTCTGAGATCCTGTTGGTGGGGCAGTGTTGAATTCTTTCAGACACAGTACTGTGGTTTATTCTTCACATGAGGTGAACGAATAAAATACGGAAGTCCTACAATATTTACCTCTTCCCTTTCAGCTTTTCACGGAGAAGGGCGAAACCTGTAGGGAGTCATCAGCGCCTGGGAAATGGGAGGCATTATGTTAGATTTAAGGAAAGGTAGGTTAAGTCTACTTCCTTTGGATCAAGAGCCCCTCACGGGCATCAAGGCACATCCATTGAAAGGTTATCTGACAATAAATCTAACAACATTATTACACACGTAATTATTATGAACACAACAGATATGAAAACTTTAATGATGTACAATCAGCGGGTCATATATTACTTTTCCTGTATAATAACTGTCGGTGTGGTAATATGGAGAGCACCTAGTAAGGCGCCGATGTTAAGGTTGGGATATATTACAAGGTTTGAAGGTGGTGTGCATTTAGCGGACAGTACCAGCAACCATTCTCAGACCTTATACGAGATGGGCCGAGCTACAACCCACACCTACACTCTTCTTTGCCTCCGTCCATACTCTTCTTATATACAAATATTATCTCAGACCAGGACAAGAGGGGAACTTGCGTGATCTGCATCAAAATACGAGGTAGGTTCGAGTTATACCTTGGTCTGAGATAATGGAGATAATGTTTGTAAATAATTTCACTCTTTTCACGAGCTGTTAAGCACACTTCTTTCTATATTTCTTCTTTCGTTTCCTTCCCCCTTGTCTTCTTTACTTCCTTCTGGTCTCTTTTTTGTCATTTAAAGTTTATAAGGTTGAGAATTCTTACTTTTACTTACAAACTTATCTACCTTACTCTGCCGCCACCGCCGCCGGCCCCTCTCCTTTTCTCCTGACCTCTATTCTGCATTTTCTTTGCCTTCCTTGTCTTCTGACGTTCCTCTTTCTTGCTTACAGTTATTGCTAGCTTGGGCCTACTGCACTTCTTCTGCCCTCTTGGGTACAGGTGTCTGAGTGTTGAGATACTTCAGTCTCCACAGCCTTGAAATATAAATCACTCTCATTACAACAAGCAGTCCCGCCCACTGGTCCAGTACATCTGCAGTGCTCCTCTGTTCCTTTACTCTTTAGCATTACTAGTATAAATTCTTCCACTATTACTACGGTCTATACCGTTACTTAAACCTCATTATTGCTATCACTGCTGCTACCTTTGCTACTACTGCCGCTTGTTTTATGTCTACCACCACTACCTTAAAAATGTATGTACTGTCGTTCGAAACTGGGCGGACCATATTACTTTTTATAATATAAAAGTAAAATAACTGCTGGAGCTGGCAGGCTGCAAACTTTTTGAATGTATCCTCCTTACCTGAGCTAGAGGACGACTTTTACAGATGCATCCTTTCTTGATCTTGCCAGACTAGGCTCATGCTGTTAAGATATATAATTGATAGGATTATGTGATTTGAGCGATGTTTATACGTTTTGCTCACCCACGAGCCTTCACGAGCAAGCATTGCGATGTTTCTCGAATTTCACCTGGCTTGAGGGTCCTCTGGCCCCTCTCGACCTCGTTCTCTCCTGGACACTCGTGGAAGCACGCATCACTTACCAAATGATGTGTTCTGCAGTCTACTGCGTTGTTCTTAAGTATTATTTATGTCCCCACACTGAGAGGCAGAGATACGTCTGGTCGTTCTTTGTATATGTAAAGTCACAAAAATTCTATGTAGGACTTAATTTAGTGGTTTTTTTTTTCCTGATAGTTGCATGATCACATGTCTAGAAACTTCCAGATTTCTAAGTTATGGTATCCGTGCCCTTACCCAGTTGGGTTTATAGAATTACTGTGTCTAACCACAGGAACTTCAATTCTGTGGTATTTGGACCTTTGTATGTCCACCACTAGGTGTTTGATGGTCTATGCCGTTATCCCATGCTTACCCATGTGTTGGCTACTGTGGCCACAACGTTATGTTGTTGGAGTACTTGATAGCATTGCTTGCTATCCTATGCTGGATAGGTTATGGAGAGTGCCGTCGTTGTGTGACTTATATGTAACATGTAATATACTTAATAATGTTCATTTCACATGTTGTACAAGGTACAGTTACCCATAATTTGATGAAATAATGTGCTGTAAATACACAATGTTAGATTACTGGAGTCGGAATAAACCACTGTTTTTGTCTGATTATATCGCTGTAACATCCTTTGCTGATAACACCAGCGAATCTTCAAGATGTGAATAAAATTTTTCAGTGGGACTCGGGCAACAATATGATTTTCAGTGAGGACAGATTTTAGTTGTTCCGCTATGGAAGAATGGAGGAAAGAAAGCTTGAAGCAGAAAGCTTGAAGCAGAGTACAGGACAAATTAAAATCATTCAATAGAGCGAAAGCTTCATGTGCGAGACTTAGGAGTAATGATGTCAGATGTCATGTTCAAGAATTACAACAATGTTGCTATTGCTACAGAAAGGAAAACGATAGTCTGGATAACTATAACTTTCAAGACAAGAGATACTAAGTCAGTGATGATGCTCTTCAAGTCACATGGGATACTAACACCCCCTTTAAGGCAGACGAGATTGTTATCTGGAGTATGAGCCAGAAAAAGTACACAGAACTTTCACTGTCTGCGAACGCTTGAAATCCCTTCAACTGCATTTCTTGGAACACAGGTGAGAAAGGTACATAATAATTTACGCCTGGTACATCCTGGTGTAAAGTACCTCCAATAAAAAAAATCAGGGGCGCGACGAGTACACTAAGAGAGTACTCGTCCAGTGTCAGAGGTTCCCGACTCTTCAGGAGGGAACTGAACAGGTTTCTCAAATCAATGCCTGACAACCAGGATGTAGTTCGTACGTTGCACTGAGTGTGGCCAGCAGTAACAGCCAGGTTGATAAGGCCGCTATCCACCGGCAAGCCTGGTCTGGGGCCGGGCCACGGGGATGTTGATCCCCAGAAGCATCGTTCATCTTAACATTAAAAGTTTTAACGCATATGTTGATATTTTGTTATTCACCTTCCTGGCCAGTGATGATTCTGTTTACACTCATAAATGATATATGATAAGATAAAGATTTAGGTTCACCTTGCAGTGGTAAGATTACATATTTATATTACTGCCTCAACACAGGTTGGTTATTAGGAATCTTTTTAAATGAGGCTGAGCGTAAATGCTTGATCAACTAGGCAGTTACTGTTGCTGACCTGCTGGCCCACATATCCCTGATAGCCAGGGTGATCCGACTTGTCAAGTTCCCCGAGAGATTTCTACACTTGTTCCGGCAGTATTTCTGGTATCTTCTAGTAAGATGTTAAAAAAATCTGGAACCATGGATGTTGATACCATATTGTGCTTTTGACACCCAAGCTTTTAACTGGGTTTATTATACATTTTTCCCCATATCTCTCACTCCAGTATGTTGTTCTGGCAGTGTGCAACAGTAGAATTAGCCCCTCAGATAACCTCTCGAGTATATATTATCAAATATATATCTCTCGCCTGAGCTCCAGTGAGGACATATTTAGGACTTTGAGGCATTCCTTGTAATTTAAAAGGTTTACTGGCTCCATATAGGCCATAAATGATCTTTGTATTTGTTCCAGCTTTGGTATTTCTCCTGCCATGAACGAAGCCGTCAATACTGAACAATACCCAGGCTAGAAAAACAAACAGTTTGAATAGTGTCACCACTGGCATCTTTTTTCTTACCTTGAAAGTAATCATTATTTACTCCATTTCCATGGCTTTCGTCAGTTACCTAATTGTGCTATCTAACAGAAAGGTCAGCTGACATTACACCCAGGGTCTTTCACATGTTCTTTACGTTCTATTTCATCTTCCGTTACGTTTATGGTGTCCACTTTGAGTTGTTTTTCCATATCTCAACAGGTGGAACTTGTCACCATTGAACATCATGTTTTCCACTGCCCACTGGCAGACTTTGATTATATGACTCACGAAATCGTAATGACACGATTGCAAACAAACCATACACCGGCCGGGCTTGAACCCGCGGTCAGAGAGTCTCAAAACTCCAGCCCGTCGCGTTAGCCACTAGACCAGCTAGCCACAATAAGATTCGTCCAACTAGGTATATTTCTACACCATAGGAAGGTTAGCACAGGCACTACTGTGACCACAAATGCAAGTTTTTACAGACGAATCTCCAGCTAGCGTGGCCGTGACGAACTCTAGCTCAAGTCCCTTCACTGCCGTCAACATGACTCACGAAATCGTAATGACACGATTGCAAACAAACCATACCCCGGCCGGGATTGAACCCGCGGTTATAGAGTCTCAAAACTCCAGCCCGTCGCGTTAGCCACTAGACCAGCTAGCCACGCTAGCTGGAGATTCGTCTGTAAAAACTTGCATTTGTGGTCACAGTGGTGCCTGTGCTAACCTTCCTATGGTGTAGAAATGTACCTAGTTGGACGAATCTTATTGTGGCTAGCTGGTCTAGTGGCTAACGCGACGGGCTGGAGTTTTGAGACTGACCGCGGGTTCAATCCCGGCCGGGGTATGGTTTGATTATATCTTCATACTTATTATGGTATCATACGTAAATGATGATACTTAACCTTGTTATACCTATCGCCTTCATCTATGCACAATCACTCTGTCTCCGCATTTGCCAAATGCTTCGCGAAATCCGTGTTTTGGTTTTCTTCAGACTCCACCGTAATTTTGTCAAGTGTTTAAGTAGCTGCGAAAAGCTGGTTTGGATTGTGCAGGTTCTGCTGTTCCCGAGGCCTGACAAATAAGGTGGTCAACCAGGCCTGGTCTGGAAGCGAGCGACGGGAGTGATCCTCACAACTGTCTACACAGGTAAACACACTGTTTACATGCCACTAATCCCGCACCACGTTCCCCAACTCAGCTCCGTCCCGCACCACCTCCCCAACTCAGCTCCGTCCCGCACCACCTCCCCCAACTCAGCTCCGTCCCGCTCCGCCCTGCCCCACCCCATTTAGCTCAGCTCTGTCCAGCTACGTCCCTCCCTGCCCCGTTCCGTCCTGCCATGTTCAGTTCAGCATCGTCTTGTCCCGATCAGCTCCGTTTCGAACAGTTCATTTGGGAGAAGGATCTTTGTCCTGCCCTACTGTACCCCATAATACAAGTATGAACCACTTTCACTCTCACTGCTCTCTCTCCCTCCCTCCTTTCTCTGTGACATACAAGTGACCTACTTCAACACTTTCACACTCCACGCTCAGATTGAAAACATATTTCATTATCAACTACATGATCAATTAAGTTGTTAGCTGTCTTATAAATGGACTAGCTAAATATGTGAGCGAGAGGGGTTGGATTTGAAAGAGACGTGCCTAGCGTGGGCCGGCAGGCCTGCGGCAGTGGTGTTCAATTTTTGTGTTATGTTTGTGTGCATACCTGCGTGTCTGTGTCTGAAGAATGAAACACTTGTGTAACATGTGGGAATGTTTATTGAGGAAACGTTTTGCTAGCCAGTGACTTCTTCAGTCCAATGCTGAGAAGAATGGTGGAAGAGGAGGAGGAATTTGAGATTATCAGTCCCTCAGCCTGGACTGAACACATCAACTTCAGGCTGAGGGACTGATTACCTTAAACTACTCTTCTTCTTCAACCATTCTTCTCTGTATTAGACTGAAGAAGCCACTGGCTGGTGAAACGTTTCCACAATACTTCAACTTCAACTTACGACCAGAACTTTGGTAAGAAGGGTAAGGAAGAAGGATGGGTAAGGAAGGATAAAAATATGGGAAAAGGGTGGGAGGGGGAACGAGGTAGGATACAAAAGGGAAGTGACACAACCACTTTGGTGCAATTTAAAAAGTGTATGTGTAATAACAAAAAATTATTGAAAGGGGTATAACACTTACCCGTCAGTCACACAGATGTAACAGATATATAGATGCATGACTATGAGTCGGTAATAGATGTACATTAAAATGGTATAAAATACCGACAGGTTGTTAGGTAAGACACATATGCAACAGTTAGGTATCTTTATTATGAAAAGTTTCGCCTACACAGTAGGCTTCTTCAGTCAAGTACAGAAAAGTTGATAGAAGCAGAAGATACTTGAAGACGATGTAATCAGTCCATCACCCTTAAAGTTTTGAGGTGGTCAGTCCCTCAGTCTGGAGAAGAGCATTGTTCCATAGTATGAAACAATATGGAGATGAAGTGACAGGGTGGAGCTTTTTATAGCGCCAAGAGGTGAGACGTAGGCCACTAGGAGAGGTAAGAACTCAGATGCTGAGTTGTTTCATACTATGGAACAATGCTCTTCTCCAGACTGAGGGACTGACCACCTCAAAACTTTAAGGGTGATGGACTGATTACATCGTCTTCAAGTATCTTCTGCTTCTATCAACTTTTCTGTACTTGACTGAAGAAGCCTACTGTGTAGGCGAAACGCTTCATAATAAAGATACCTAACTGTTGCATATGTGTCTTACCTAACAACCTGTCGGTATTTTATACCATTTTAATGTTCAATCTGTCAGACACTGCAACACAAGGGTATCTTGGTACAGACCTGCAATCAACTTCGACAACTTCCACTAGTGAGAGCGGCTGGATTTGAGAGGGACCTGACCTCTCAGCATCTGAGTTCTTACCTCTCCTAGTGGCCTACGTCTCACCTCTTGGCGCTATAAAAAGCTCCAACCTGTCACTTCATCTCCATATTGTTTCATACTATGGAACAATGCTCTTCTCCAGACTGAGGGACTGACCACCTCAAAACTTTAAGGGTGATGGACTGATTACATCGTCTTCAAGTATCTTCTGCTTCTATCAACTTTTCTGTACTTGACTGAAGAAGCCTACTGTGTAGGCGAAACGTTTCATAATAAAGATACCTAACTGTTGCATATGTGTCTTACCTAACAATAGATGTACAAGTTGCAATTGCGTTTTATTTTGCGACTGCATAACGAATATTTCGACGACAAGACAGGGCGATGATTATATAGACAATTCATGTAAAATCACTGGGCATTACACAAATAACCCGCACATAAAAGAGAGAAGCTTACGACGACGTTTCGGTCCGACTTGGACCATTGACAAAGTCACACTAACAGAGGTGGAGCAGGACGGCTATATATAGGCAGGAAGAGGTGGTAGTAGTAGTAGTAGTACAAGAATTGTATATAATACCGACAGGATGAAATTAAGACACATGCACAACACCCGGGCATCCCCATCGTAGACGTTTCGCCATCCAGCCAGCCACTGGATGGCGAAACGTCCACAACAAAGACAGCCAGACGCCGCACATGTGTCTTAATTTCAACAGTAGTTGTAGTAGAAGAAGAAGAGGTAGTAGTAGTGGTAGCGGAAGAAGTGGGAAATAAGGAAGACGAGCCAGTCAAATACAAAGGAAGGGGAGCACTGCAAGAGAGTTAGATACCCACAGAGGGAGAGCAAGCGCACAGAGGTGCGTGAAAGGGGAAGTATTGTGCCTTTTTGTTATTTATTCACTGGGCATGTTGGCTTCTTTCAAGGTGGTGTCGCGCCGTAGTAAATATAGCAAATTTACAATAGTAGATGTGAAAGTAGAAAAGTTATATATCTCTATAATTAAGAGCGATAATATTCTCAAATGTAGCCCAAGTGTTATTCTTCAACTTGTCGGTTTTCTGAACCACTTATATCACATCGTGTTTCTCTCTCTCTGTTTCTCTCTCTCTCGGGTTCTTGGTGTTCTTCCACTTTTATCCAAATATTTTTTTTAGATAAAATATCATGATTATGCTACTGTTATTAGCATTTTTTGTATCATCATCATCATCGTTAAGTATCTTAGAGTGTGTATGGAATGAGAGGAAACAGGTATGATCCAGGAAAAGAAATGGTAACTCCAGTTCCTTGGATCACGAGCTCTTCACTGACATCAAAGCGCCTCCCTTCAAGGATAGTTTTTATATTCATTCAAATTTTAGGACACGAATTTCATTATAGAAACACGTAGTGCAGTGTAGGAGCCTTGGAAGATAACTGGCAAACTAAATTTTTGATTACCGAGAGGAAAAAGGGAGAAAAAAGGGTGAAAGAGGGTGCAGTGTCAGACACTGCAACACAAGGGTATCTTGGTACAGACCTACAATCAACTTTCGACAACCTCTACTAGTGAGAACGGCTGGATTTGAGAGGGACCTGTCCTCCCAACATCTGAGTTCTTACCTCTCCTAGTGACCTACGTCTCACCTCTTGGCGCTATATAACGCTCGATCCTGTCACTTCATCTCTATATTGTTTCATACCATGGAACAATGCTCTTCTCCAGACTGAGGGACTGACCACCTCAAAACTTTAAGGGTGATGGACTGATTACATCGTCTTCAAGTATCTTCTGCTTCTATCAACTTTTATGTACTCGACTGAAGAAGCCTACTGTGTAGGCGAAACGTTTCGAAATAAAGATACCTAACTGTTGCATATGTGTCTTACCTAACAACCTGTCGGTATTTTATACCATTTTAATGTTCAGACTTAATGTTTTCTTCTCCACCATAGGAAAAAATCTAGCAAACAAAATACCACGCACAAACGCCCGTCCATCAGACTACCTCATAGGAACCTACCCAAATACCCTATTCCTAGCTTCAACCAACCCCACTGAAGTTATGGTCAACATAAACACCCTTAAAAACAAGGCAGGAGACATAAACAACTTGCTTGCTTTTATGTACAAAAAAACTTCTCAAGTATTGTCACCAATTATTCCAACGCTCTTTAACAAATCCATTGAATCATCTACCTTCCCAACAATCCTCAAAATAGCGAGGGTCACTGCGATCCATAAAGGAGGTGACTAAGCTGACTTGAATAACTAGAGACCAATATCTAACTTACCACTGCTCTCTAAAATCTTTGAAAAATTAATTCATAGACGGATCTATTCCTACCTCGTTTCACACAACATGTTAAACCCTTGTCAATTTGGATTCAGAAATAATAAAAGCACAAATGAAGCTATCATACACATGCTAGAACTAATATATACCGCACTTGAAAAGAAAAGTCCCGCTGGGCATTTTCATTGATTTACGTAAAGCTTTCGATACAGTCGACCATGAACTGCCGTACTCCAAATTAATGCACCATGGTATCAGAGGCCACTCCCTCAACTACCTAAAGTCATACCTTAGTAACAGAACTCAATACGTGTATGCAAATGATGCAAACTCCTCCACCCAACCAATCACAGTAGGAGTCCCACAAGGAAGCGTCCTAGGACCACTCCTCTTTCTCATCTACATCAATGATCTACCGAATGTATCACAGCTACTCAAACCCATATTATTTGCAGATGACACTACATATGTATTTTCACACCCAAACGCAGTCATACTAGGAAACACAGTCAATGCTGAATTACAGAAAATATCTGCCTGGACGATGATTAACAAACTTACCCTGAACACTGATAAAACTTATTTCATTCAGTTTGGAAACAAAGCTGCAAATGATCCAATTAACATTACGCTAAATGGATCATCAGTCACAAGACTCACAGAGGGAAAATTCCTAGGTATCCACCTTGACAGTAGCCTTAAGTTCCGGACACACATACAACAAATCACCAAGAAAATCTCCAAGACTGTAGGCATACTATCAAAGATAAGGTACTACGTTCCACAATCAGCTTTCCTGCCACTGTACCATTCACTCATATACCCTTATCTTACATATGGAATTTGTGCATGGGGATCAACAACATCCAACCATCTAAAACCCCTAATAACCCAGCAAAAGGCAGCAGTAAGAATGATAACAAATTCCCACTCCTGCCAGCATACTCCACCAATTTTCAAAAGTCTGAATCTGCTTACCATTAAGAACATCCATACTTATTCATGTGCCTACTACATACACAGAACAATACACGCAAATATAACCCCCCCACTCAAACTTTTCCTCACCAACCTAAACAGGACACATGACCACAACACAAGACACAGATCTCTTTTTGATATACCTCGTGTCCATATCACACTGTAAAAACTCTATGCACATAAAGGGCCCCAAAATATGGAATTCATTACCAGAAGATATTAAAGTAACCCAGTCTGAAAATCTATTTAAGACTCTTCTCAAAAGCCACTTAATCACCCTAGACTAAATGCTAAATACTCAGTACACATTTACTCACCTATGTACTCCCACATCATAACTGAAACAATCACATTGAACCTTTCATCCATTGTTGACAGGAATATAATTGAATCATTGTTTTTCACAAAAGCATTTTAGAATATAAATACGTATATCTTTGTATTATACAATTTTTTATTCATTATAATTAATATTCTACTGTACAACTATGAAATAATTACTTTCCTGTTGTACATCTATGATATACAGTACTACTCCTTAGTATTAAGTAGAATGTAAGCCAATAATGTTAAGTTGGCCCATAATGCCTAGGCATAATAGAGGCTCTCTTCGCATTGCAACCCACTATTGTATATACACAATCTCAATGTACTGTTTGCAAAGACATTAAATAAATAAATACATAAGTACTAATCACTTACATGCTTCAATACAAACACTTTGGTGAAATGCCTATGATTTTAAACTGATGGAAGATAGAGGTATGGGTGTGTGTGGGAAACAAGCAGGTTGCAACACTTGGGTTGGAAACAGTAAATGTATAAAAGGCATTCAGCATGAAGTTATAAATAAAGACAATAGATCAGGTCAGCAAACAAAGGGGGACAGCAGAGGGCAGCAAGGGACTAGCTCCCTTAAGGTTTACTATACTAATAGCAGGAGTGTAAGAAATAAGATAGATGAGCTAAGATTAATTGCAAGTGCAGGAAACATAGATATTATTGCTATAACAGAGACCTGGCTTAATCTGAAAGATAGAGAGATGCCCTCTGAATGTCACATACAAGGCTATAAATTATTCCACACTGACAGGGTCAACAGGAAAGGTGGTGGAGTAGCGATGTATGTCAGAGACAATTTAAATTGTTGTGTTAGACAAGATATTAAATTAGAAGCGTCAGCCACTGAATCTGTTTGGTTACAGCTTCTCGAGGGCCGAGAAAAACTAATTTTGGGTGTGATTTACAGGGCCCCAAATCTTGATAGGGAGTGCAGTAAACTTTTATGGGACGAAATTCGTAAGGCATCTACATACGAAAATGTTGTGCTAATGGGAGATTTCAACTATAGACAGATTGACTGGAGCAATTTGACAGGAAATTTAGAGTCAGGTGACTTTCTTGATACGATCCAGGATTGTTTTTTAAAACAGTTTTTGACAGAGCCAACTAGGGGTAATAACCTCCTTGACTTGGTTCTTGCCAGTAGGGAAACACTAATTAATAATCTTGAGGTTAATGATGAGCTTGGGGAAAGTGATCACAAATCACTCAGTTTTAATATATCATGGAATTCCCCTAATAATGGCAATCAAGTCTCCGTCCCTGACTTTCGCTTGGCTGATTTCATAGGACTGAAAAATTACTTAGGTGGGCTGAACTGGAATGACCTGACTAAGGGTCAGGTAGGTGGTGATGGTTGCCGATATGATGCTTTCCAGGGCATAGTTCTAGCTGCTCAGTCAAATTATGTTCCAAATAGGGAAATCAGATCAAACAAAAATGATCCTAAATGGATGAACAATAGATTAAAATATCTGATTGGTCAAAAGAGAGGCATATATAGGCAAATCAAAAGAGGAGAGGGGCAATTGAGAAATCGATATATTCAGTTAAAGAGAGAAATAAAAAAGGGAATTAGAAAAGCAAAAAGAGATTATGAGGTTAAAGTTGCAAGAGAATCGAAGACTAACCCAAAAGGATTCTTTCAGGTATACAGAAGTAAGATCAGGGACAAGATAGGCCCACTCAAAAGTTCCTCGGGTCAGCTCACTGACAGTGATAAGGAAATGTGTAGAATTTTTAACACATACTTCCTCTCAGTTTTTACACAGGAGGATACCAGCGATATTCCAGTAATGATAAATTATGTAGAACAGGACGATAATAAACTGTGCACTATTAGGGTCACAAGTGACATGGTCCTTAGGCAAATAGATAAATTAAAACCTAACAAATCCCCAGGCCCTGATGAACTGTATGCAAGGGTTCTAAAGGAATGTAAAGAGGAGCTTAGCACACCTTTGGCTAATCTTTTCAACATATCACTACAAACTGGCATGGTGCCAGATAAGTGGAAAATGGCAAATGTGATACCTATTTTCAAAACAGGTGACAGGTCCTTAGCTTCGAACTATAGACCAATAAGCCTAACCTCCATAGTGGGAAAATTTATGGAATCAATAATTGCCGAGGCAGTTCGTAGCCACCTTGAAAAGCATAAATTAATCAACGAATCTCAGCATGGTTTTACAAAGGGGCGTTCCTGCCTTACGAATTTATTAACTTTTTTCACTAAGGTATTTGAGGAGGTAGATCATGGTAATGAATATGATATTGTGTATATGGACTTCAGTAAGGCTTTTGACAGGGTCCCACATCAGAGACTATTGAGGAAAATTAAAGCACATGGAATAGGAGGAGAAATTTTTTCCTGGATAGAGGCATGGTTGACAAATAGGCAGCAGAGAGTTTGCATAAATGGGGAGAAATCAGAGTGGGGAAGCGTCACGAGCGGTGTTCCACAGGGGTCAGTGTTGGGCCCCCTGCTGTTCACAATCTACATAAACGACATAGATGAGGGCATAAAGAGCGACATCGGCAAGTTTGCCGATGACACCAAAATAGGCCGTCGAATTCATTCTGACGAGGACATTCGAGCACTCCAGGAAGATTTGAATAGACTGATGCAGTGGTCGGAGAAGTGGCAGATGCAGTTTAATATAGACAAATGCAAAGTTCTAAATGTTGGACAGGACAATAACCATGCCACATATAAACTAAATAATGTAGATCTTAATATTACGGATTGCGAAAAAGATTTAGGAGTTCTGGTTAGCAGTAATCTGAAACCAAGACAACAGTGCATAAGTGTTCGCAATAAAGCTAATAGAATCCTTGGCTTCATATCAAGAAGCATAAATAATAGGAGTCCTCAGGTTGTTCTTCAACTCTATACATCCTTGGTTAGGCCTCATTTAGATTATGCTACACAGTTTTGGTCACCGTATTACAGAATGGATATAAATTCTCTGGAAAATGTACAAAGGAGGATGACAAAGTTGATCCCATGTATCAGAAACCTTCCCTATGAGGATAGACTAAGGGCCCTGAAACTGCACTCTCTAGAAAGACGTAGAATTAGGGGGGATATGATTGAGGTGTATAAATGGAAGACGGGAATAAATAAAGGGGATGTAAATAGTGTGCTGAAAATATCTAGCCTAGACAGGACTCGCAGCAATGGTTTTAAGTTGGAAAAATTCAGATTCAGGAAGGATATAGGAAAGTACTGGTTTGGTAATAGAGTTGTGGATGAGTGGAACAAACTCCCAAATACCGTTATAGAGGCCAGAACGTTGTGTAGCTTTAAAAATAGGTTGGATAAATACATGAGTAGATGTGGGTGGGTGTGAGTTAGACCTGATAGCTTGTGCTACCAGGTCGGTTGCCGTGTTCCTCCCTTAAGTCAATGTGACCTGACCTGACTAGGTTGGGTGCATTGGCTTAAGCCGGTAGGAGACTTGGACCTGCCTTGCATGGGCCAGTAGGCCTTCTGCAGTGTTCCTTCGTTCTTATGTTCTTATGTTCTTATACACCGTCTACCCTTCCTGAATCCTCCTGTTCCTCTTCAATCTTTTTTTCCGACTTCCCCATAACTCTCTGAATAATAATTCTACCGTACACTTTATTCAACGTGATTATTACTATATAATTCTTACATATTCTTTTATCCCATTTTCACTTATACAAAGGAACTATGCATCCTCTGCTAGTCCTTAAGCACTTTCCCTTCTTTCATGTATATACTAAACAAACTACATCAAAAATATATCCCCGCGTACTTTTAATATTTCGTACCTGCTTTACCTCCTTTCATTTTACTCCGTCTCACGCACCTTCCCCACTTTCACCTCTGGATCTTCTTTATTCCTACTAAATATTATTCCTCCATGCTCAAGGCATGATATCACCGCCTCCCTTTCATCAACATTTAACAACTCCAAATAGTTCTCTCCACAACCTCCCTTTCCCAGCTAACATTTTCACACTTTCATTTTTAACTGGCAAATCCACTTGCTTCCCAGATTTTATCAACTTATTGGTCTCTTTCCAGAACGTTCTCTTATCCTTAGCCAAATTTGCTGATAGACTCGTACATTCTTTCACTAATTCTCCTTCACACTTTATCATGATCTGTTCATATTCAAATAATGTCTCATATGCTAACTTTTTATTCCTTACCACCCTCCTTACATCATAATTCCGACAATTATTATTTTTCCTACCCGCACCCACCCTCTTATAACCACAAATGTTTGCTGTGCTCTTGCACCCCATTCTTAAATCCATCCCATACGTCTTCGACCTCATTACCTGTTATATACTACACCTTTCTATTTGCAACAGTTGCTCATATCACTTGTCTTCTTTGATTTATTCACTTTCACTACTCTCGTATTGTCCTATGTCATTCTCATTGTACTCCATCTTTATCTTAGTATAGTTACCACTAAATAATGATCTGACATATCAGTCACTGTAAAACTATGTACATCAAGAAGACCACCATCAACTTCTTATCCACCATTACATACACAGTCTAGTAAACCGGTATCATTGTGCACTACATCATATTTCCCAAGCTTATTTATTCTCAAAATAAATAATATTATTACCAAACCTCTTTTTATACATAATTCAATTAGAGGCTCACAGCATCCTTACCAATGGTATTCCAAGGTTACCTACTGTGCCTTATACAACAGTCTCTACCGTTTTAGTATTTGAGTTACCCATAACAATTTTTCTCTCACTTCGTTCAGAACTTCCTAAATATTCAGAACCCCTTTCAAAATCCCTACTCGTCTTGCTACCAGGTGCAGAAACACTTGCTATGACCCACTTCTCACATCCCTTTTTTATTGTAATTCACACAATTCTTGAATTTAAACACTTGTACGACCGTCTTCCTTATCGCTACTTCTTCAGCTCTAGTTCTCACATACACCCAATTTAACCTCATTTAGTCGTCCCCACTGAAATTCTCCTATTCCTTTTAGTTTTGCTTTGCCGAGTGCTAGGACATCCAGCTTCCTTTCTTTCATAACATTATCAAATTTATTTATCTGCACGACACTCATACGCCGTCTAACAACTCATCTGTATAACTTCTATTTTGTAATTTTAGTAACTGATACAGAAGGGGGTTACTAACCCTTCGATTTCTGCATTTTCGTTGTAACCTTTTACGACAGTTATTTCTTACAGAGGAAGGATTCTAACCCAGCTCCTCATGGAACTGAAACGAAATACTACATGGTCAAAAAATATTAAGAAATTCAGAAGAAAATTCAGATCAGAGTGTATATACAATTCACATGTACATTCACATGTATGTAGTGTCGCAAGATTTATCTGTCATCTTACGTGCTTATGAGACAGATCAGGAATCCTGCCAGATTATGAAACATTTACCAGGTTTGTTTCACACTTATATGACAGGACGCTAGTAGTTCCCTAGGTGGTTGATGTATACCAACCTATTATTTACTTTATTAATTTTAACATTATGATTATGTTGCTATTGCTAGTTACACAGAGCTGAAGATTAAAAGTAAACAGGTTTAAACCAAGGGGAGAGTAGCTCCAATTCACTAGATCAAGAGCTCTTGACCAACATTATAGCACCCTCTCCCCAAAACTTGAAGGGAAAACTCGACTGTATACACAGTAATGAAGACACGGGGGCAGACTTCTATTGTGACACCGTTTCGCTCTATGTTGTTCGAAATGCTAAAATAACAGCTTCTACACCTGTCCTTTTTATTTAGTGTACGCCTTCGTAAACTGTGTATGCATACTGTACTGACTTATTCACTGGGAGTGCGCTACACTTGTTGGGGTCATACAGCTCCTGGGGAGAATGAGTCGAATCAAGTTCGATCCAAGTTAGGGAAAGATAGATTTAAGAAAGTGAATCGAGAGCCTCTCGCCAGCATCAAGGAAAACTTGACTGTATATATGATCTACTGTATGTATACATTTGATTCTAAATACAATTGACTGTAATTTTAAGTACAATTGACTGTTTCTAAATACAATTGACTGTGATTAGGTACAACTGTCTGTAATTAAGTACGACTGTAATTAAGCACAACTGACTGTAATTAAGTACAACTGACTGTAATTAAGTACAAATGACTGATTCTAAGTACAACTGACTGCAATTAAGTACAACTGGCTGTGATTAAGTACAACTGACTGATTCCAAGTACAACTGACTGTTTCAGGCAAGCATTAAGAGACTCCGACAACACGTAATAGTGTTACGACGATTTCGTGAGTCATGTATGTAATTATCAAGCAACTGCAACCACTGTAGAAGCTTTCCTCCTCCTCTGTCATCCTAACACGTTTTTATCTTAAAAAATCCAAGAATGTATGTTTTTGCTATACATGATTATTATGGCATAACATTTATATTAAAACGTCTTAAAATATCTAACGAAGCATCTTTTCAATTTAATGGATGCTTCAAAAATAGTGACTGAATTAACAAAGAACCAGGAAAGGGATCTGACCTGTCATCATGGGCAGGTTCCTCCTCGGGAACTTGTGACGATCGGAAGGAGAGTCTCCGTGTTCCCTTCTTAATCCTGGGCACAGTGATGGGCAGAAGAGGTCGGTGAAACTTTGGGACAGGTTTCCAGGGCCCTGGAAGCTCCGCAGATGTCCCGCTGCTGCTACTGCTGCTCTCCGTCGAAGTGTTTCTCAAGGACGTCGCTGCCGGTCTCCGGGACAATCTAGGAGTTGTTATGATACCTGAAAGTCCCATCTTGCGGGTCTGGGTATCCTTGTGGACCTTGAGGGATTCGTTGGATCCACTGGGCCAGTTAGCAAACCCGTACTGGGAATCCTCGCTACCAGAGCTGGTCATGGTAACCTGGGACTGCCGCCGACCCAGAGGAAATATCGTTTTATCGTTGGTTATATCAGTCAGGGATATCCCAGAGGACTTTTTGTACATGGACTCTCTACCAGACTGGGAAGCGTTTACGTTCTCGTTGCTTAGAGACATTGTTCTTCCCATTTTTCTGTCCAAACCAAGACGTTCAAAAACAGAAGGTAGACTTTGACCATCTGACGTGTTTACCCATTCCTCTTGCCTTTCTTTTTTGTCGCAGCGATTTGGAGACGAGTTACTAATTATGGCAATGGACGGCACTGAAGAATGTGCCGATGGTTGATCAGTTTCAGAGAGTTTCCTTGATCTGAGGTCTGTTGCACTGGCTGAACGTAGAGGCCGCCGAGCCAAGTGTGGCAGAAGACGCTCCGGTAACTGTTTTATTAGCATGTCAGGAGAAGTCTGACACGACCGATCCTCCACCACCTCTGCCGGACACAACACACCTTCACAACTCGCCGGTCTATTACTTAATCCAGTTACCGATACAGCCAGACCAACGTTGTTTGTGAACCCACTCCCTCCTCCACATGGGGAAAACCTGTCGTCACTGCTAGGACTAGAATCTGCGCTAGTTAAAGGCCGTTTATTACGCCAAAGCCCCTGATCTTGTGTGGCCGGTGACGACCTCCTGTTAGCTAGGCTGTGATCAACGCTGTGCGTTAGTGATCCTCTGTTCTTAGACCTGTGATCTCCGCCACTCTCCAGAGATCTGCTACACCTCACCTCGCACTCTGAGGTTGAGTGAGGTGCAGAACGTAGATGGCAAGGCTGGGGAGGTGTGGTCGGCATCTGGTCAATGAAGATGGCTTGAGGCTGGTTATTGGCAACTGAATCTTCAGTAGCGTTGAAAGTGTGTGATTTTTGATTGGTGGTGTGTGGTTCTTGATTGGTAGTGGTGTGTGGTTCTTGAATGGTGGAGAGTTGTGGTTGGCGACTGACGGTGTGTGGTTGGTGACTTGTAGCAGTGTATGGTTGGTAAGTGGTGGTGTTGTGTGGTCTTGGAAAACCATTTGTTTGTAGCTGCTGACTAGCGACTGTTTGAGGTTGATTTATGGTAGTGTGGTGTGGAAAAGACGTATGATCCTGCAAGGATTGGGTGGTAGTTGTGTCGACACGGGGGGCGACCTTAACCATCGATGGCGACTCTGTGTTTCTAGTAGTTATATCGTTCAGGTGCACATCCGGCGAGGGCTCAACACACTTGCCATTATTACATGGAATTTGCTGCTGGTGTTGCAGCGCTCTTCCTGTTGTAGGATGTGCGTTATGGCTGGCTGGAGGTCTGCTACTTGGCCGTTTGTCTCCAAACACACTCGCTTCGAGGCGATGATGACTCGGTCTTTTCTCTGACGAAGCTTCGTTTTTAAGATTTCGTATCCTCGGGGGTTTGGGGGGAATAGGCGGCCCTTTCTTAATCGCTGGAACGTTTGTTCGCCTTTCTTGAGCGTTTACTCGAGTGCTGTAAACATGCTTTCTGTGCTGAGGTACTTGGCTTGGTTGGTTTTGTTTGTCGAAATATTCTTCGAAGCTGCTAACGTAAGTTGCCACTACATCGATGCTGTCTAGGCTTCGGTTGTGAGGGGTTTGTATAGAGTGCTTGTACTTTTTTACAGGAATTTCAATCCCCTCTTTCCTCACGCTACTAGTATCATCCACATCTATCCCACTCTGATACAGACCCAGTTTTCCAGCGCTGTGGTCTAGGAACGAAGGCAAGGAACTAAGAGAACGATCCTGATGGATATCCTCGACGTTCTTCTCGTTGCACAAGACTGAGGCGTTGAAACAGGTAGTTTCCCCAGGGGTGAAGTACACCCTCTGACACCTAGGCACCTCCTGGGTACCGCTGGGTACGTTTGTGGTGCCCTCTTGGCTCTCTAGTAGAGAAGGAAGGGAGCTATACTTAATGACAGTGCCCAGCTTCTCCTTGCCCTTGGCCACTGTAGACACAAGGTGGTTTAGCTGATCCTTGTTACCTTCCCCTGGCCTGAACGCTCCCATTTTCATTACTGATGTGAACTTCATTATCACAAACACCCGGTCAATTCTTAAAGTAACACTTTATCAACAACAAATTATCAACATTATTAACAAACACAAATACACTATTCGTAAACCGCTGTCAATCACAATCCATTATTTCTTATGGACAGATCACTTGAACAGCACGACAGCCGATATGAAATACAAATGAGTGCAAAATTACAATTCCGATACTTCTGTAGCTAATGATCGACCGAACATTCGTTACGAGCTCAACGATCACACGTTACAGCCAGCGAGTAATCCCTTTGTTGTAATGATATTCCTGACCTCAGTGCCGCCCCTCGAATCCAAGTCAGCCTAGCAGGTGGGCAGCCTGACGAAAGCGGCGAGGCAGGTGAAGGGAGAGGCGGTGTCAGGTGGCGGGGTGGCCGCCGTGGACGCCACAACACTACCTTGCAGAACGCCGCCGCCGCCACCACCTTCCTGTGAGACTCCCTCCAGCCACTCACTGCTCGGTTGCCCGCTACTCATATATCCTGCCTCTACTTCACTCGTTCACTCCTCTAATCTCACCACATCATTTCTGGTTTCTTATGTGATACTCCTACATAATGATCTTACTATTGACGTTCGAAACCAGTGTGACGCGGCGTACAAAGACAATGAATATATTGATAAAGTGGAAAACGTTGACCAGAGGCGCTCGACACTGCACGTGAGTGACCAGACCAGTCGTTCGTTTTTCAATGTTCTTCATATCAAATTGTTTCGCGATGCAAATTCAGTCGATGCATTTTGAAAGATACAGCAAACACCATATAGGCGTCACAATGATGGAGACCGTCATCACCAGCGCACATGTACTAGGCAGCACTAGTAGCCTGGCGTATGGGATCTGTGAGTGAAATTAGTACCGATTAACAACCAGTGCAGTCGGTGCAAATAATGGAGTCAGTTTCGTCGTTATCAGCAGAGAATGTCACCAGCACCTTACGTCCACTGGCCTTCCTCAGGCATTACCAGCAGTCTGATAACAAGTATATAACTCTGTCCAAAAGAACTCGATCTGCAAGAATGAGTTTGATTTCAGACATCACCTGGAAGCTCTGCAGGGCTCAGAGCTGTTTGTTTAACAATGCCGTTTTATCTTCTATCTGTTAAACCGTTAAACCTTCAAAGAACCATGGCTCCCAGGGTCCGTTCTCAGACCAGGCCTCCTAAACTAATATTTTTTTTTTTTTGAGGAAAATACTAACAAACTCACAAAACAGTGATGATAAGCGTATACTGAATGTAAATAAGTCTATGATTTACCTGTGAAATTTTTTTGGATTTTCCTATATTCAGCAAGGGTAAATTTAAATAATATAATAATTGTGTAATAAAATATGATGCTGATTTGACTCTTTCGAGAAATCTGAAGTGAGGGGAGGGGGCGGAGGGTAGTTGAGCTGCTGAGTAACGCCGAGGGAAGAGGCCATATTGAATTTGTGCAAGGACTGGTCGGAAATTTGCACCAGGATTTCGGCGTTTTCCGAGGCCTAATGGGAAGTATCGGCCTTAATTCGTAATAGGAATTCATGTTAATATTCCCTGCTGTAAAATTGCGACAGGAAATTAACGAAACCACCATAATAGGGTGGTGAGAACGGAAAATGAATGATGCAGCGTCATCACACCGCACAGGCGAGTATACAAATCCTTGTATTTAGACCCAACTGGCCAGTGTAGGATCTAGATAGTTATGCAAGTGTTGTGGTATCATAAATCTACATTAATTAAATGGTAAGTGGTAATATAAAGTTCTTTGTACTAAGAATTATATTTTTGTGTATCCAGCAAGCAAGCCTATTATTATACAGCCCACAACTTCAATTTACCAGAGTAGCTGGTTTTAATAGCTTTTTGTGAAAGAGGTATAGAAATGGGCAATCGAAGGAGTTGCAGTTCTCGGATAACTGTGACTTAAATCCCACTTACCTCACTCAAATTACTTGCAGGTAATAATTCAGATGTCCTGTGAACCTCCGGCAGGTGATTCACTCAAATAATAATAATAATTTTTCACATTATCTGCCATTTTATATATTCATGAGACGGAGAGACCGAAAGACTGAAAAGAGTTAAAAAAAAAAGGGGGGGGTTATTTTACATTCATAAACCAGCTTTATGGTCACTCTTGAACACCACCTGATTATCCACTTATTGAAGAATATCGACACAGATCAATATCAACTGTGATATGTCGAGGAATCTTAGTGAAAATATGATTCCAGACATTTTAAGCAGGTATTCTGAATTTGCTTTAATAAAGAAAATATAAATTGTAAATATATACCCAGATGTATTCCTGCTAGGGTCTACTTCCTAGCTTTTCGTGTACCCATTTGCTTTTGTGCAACCTATTAATGTATTAATGTGAGGATACAAATCCGACTTTCTGAGAGTTGAATTTTATTTGATTCACCAAGAAAGCGATGCCGACGCTAAAAACCACACGGAACAATGCTCTGTGGTGAAAAACTACCAGAGTGATGATTCAACTTACGATCTTTTGATGGCAAATATCTTTTTATCCACGGTCGTCAGGGCTTCATTGCTACCAATAAAAGCCTCGTCCCGCTGGAGAGAATGCTTCCACATTGTGGCTCCCTCCTTAGAGATTCACTCGTATCTCCAGCGCCAGCAGTGACATCATCAATGAGATGAAAGAAGAAGAAAAGAGAAGCAGGAGACAAGAAGTAGAAAGAAGATGGGAGGAAGAAGAAAAAAGAAGTGTCATCAGAAGGCGAAAGAGTGGAGGGAAAAGGATGTTTGAATAAAACTAAAAATTTTGGAATAAAATATCCACCATGTGATATTTTGTTACAGTCAATTGAGCTTAAGTCTGTGGGACCTGTCACTGGCAGTCATACAAGATTTAGAAACAATGTTTTGCCTCGAGATTTATAGCTTGTCGGTATTGTATACCATTCTTATACATAGCTACATATTAAAAACATGTGACCTGTAGCTCAGTGGACAGAGCGTTTGGCTCACAAACTGAAGGCTCCGGCTTACAGTTGCAAGCAGGGCAGAAAGTTAGTGAATGACTGAAGAAAATGACACGTAGCGAACAAACTTTTATTAAGACAACGTTTCGCACTGTGCAGAGCCTTATCTTGTGTATCACACTGAGAAATGGTGTCCCAATAAAAGCTTGTTGTGAGACGTTTTTCTTCACTATTGCCAGTAGTATGGCATCTAGATCTAGTGTTAATTATAGTGGTATAGTATACCGACATTATGGAATTAGTACACACAGTGCGGGTTATGACATTTTATTGTAATAACGTTTCGTCCAATAAGGTCTTCATCAAGTAAATTAATAGTCCATGGTGAACGAAATGTCCTCACAAAATATAACTAGCAGTGTCTTATTTACACCTAGATCTCGTGTTAGTAGACGGTTGTAAGTCGCATCCTAGGATATAGATAAAATAGCCATGGCCAGGCTTTGAAATTGAAGAACATATAAAAATAAACTCTAATATTCATAAATATTTATATACAATTGTTGTATCATTACTAAAACTGCCGACGTATTCCCAACAGCAATACTGTGACGATGATAGTCATAAAAATAAGACTTATGTGTATTATTAGGAATCCAGACCAGATTCACAAGATTCTTAGTGTTCAATATGTGTTACATTCATCATGTCGGTATTGTATGCCGTTTATCATATAAAGTCATAACACCAAAACAGACATAGCAATGATAGCACAACACATGATAGGTATAATGCTGACCCGTGCAGGGGGATAAATTCAGTTTTTGTAAGGTTAAACACTGTTACCATTACCATGAACTCTCTGGAACCCATATGTATTTAGTAGTTAACGTTTCCATATTTTATACTGTGTTTACATGTTTGTCTAAGTGCAAGCCAAACTAGGCTGTTTACCAGACTGTCTACCTTAGAACGTTAGTACTAGATTCACTGGGATGGAGGAGTTTTCTTCCTTATGCCTTGTTCTTATAACTGCTACTCTCTATCATCTTATGCCCTTATCTCACCTCCACTTCCTCCTTTCCCTCCGCGCACAGGAGTAAGGAGGCTGGTAAGGTTAAGTAACGTTTGTAAGGAAATAGGGCAAGTGTTTTCTGACGCGGGTCTTAGAGGATGACCAGCCGTTGGAACTTTTGATCATATGACCGAGGCCTTCCGCTAGCTTACAGATCCACCTCATTAAAAATTATGGTCATAGTTATAACCATTTAGTTTATACTTTTAGGAGGCTGGTGGACACCTAAGATTTTCCCTCTCTCAGTGAAGCGATGGCCGTGTTCACACTGACGAGGCGCTGATGCAGTGCGAAAGGTCAAGAGACAGTCATTTCATCCGCCCTGTAGCTGTTTCATATATATACGTATATATATATATATATATATATATATATATATATATATATATATATATATATATATATATATATATATATATATATATATATATATATATATATATTATGTGTGTGTGTCGTGCCGAATAGGTAAAACTTGAGATTTTGGCTTAAATAGCAAATCTCTTCTTGCCGAATAAGGCAAGCGAAAATTTGTGTATACAATAATTTTGCAAAAATCATTCTGAACCTAATGAAAAAAAATATTTCATTGTGTTTGTTTATTATTAAATTATTGTAAACTTAACTAAAATATATTTAGTTGGACTAGGCAAAATTAAATTGAGCTTGTTATCATAAGGTTAGGTAAGTTTTCTAAGGCTCTTTTGTTACAAAATTATTAATTTTTACATTAACATTAATGAAAAAATACATATCTTTAAACGTATAAGATAAAATTTTAGAAAGGATTTAGCTTTAAATGAGTTCTTGCTAACTGATCAGTTTTACCTGTTCGGCACGACATACACACACACACTGACACACACACACACACAGCTCCTGGCCCCTTCGGAGCCAGGAGCTGAGACTCGACCCCTGCAACCACAATTAGGCAAGTACACACACACGCATATACAACAGATCCAGTGTCTAATTGACGTGTGTCTAAGACAAAATGGTAACTACATTATATATATATATATATATATATATATATATATATATATATATATATATATATATATATATATATATATATATATATATATGTCGTGCCGAATATGTAAACTGGTCAATTAGCAAAAACTTATTTAAAATTAAGTCATTTCTGAAATTTTCTTTTATACGTTTAAAGATGTATTTTTTTCATTAATGTTAATGTAAAAAATTTTAATTTTGCACCAAAAGAATCTTAGAAAACTTACCTAACCTTATTATAACAAGAACAATTTATTTTAGCCTAACCCAACTAAATAAATTTTAGATTTGTTTACGATAATTTAATACTAAACAAACACAGTGAAATATATTTTTTTTCGCTAGGTTTAGAATGATTTTGGCGAAATTATTGCATACACAAATTTTCACTTGTCCTATATGGCAAGATGAGCGTTGCTATTTAAGCCAAGATCGCAAGTTCTGCCTATTCGGCACGATATATATATATATATATATATATATATATATATATATATATATATATATATATATATATATATATATATATATATATATATATATATGTGTATTTTATTATCACACTGGCCGATTCCCACCAAGGCAGGGTGGCCCGAAAAAGAAAAACTTTCACCTTCATTCACTCCATCACTGTCTTGCCAGAAGGGTGCTTTACACTACAGTTTTTAAACTGCAACATTAACACCCCTCCTTCAGAGTGCAGGCACTGTACTTCCCATCTCCAGGACTCAAGTCCGGCCTGCCGGTTTCCCTGAACCCCTTCATAAATGTTACTTTGCTCACACTCCAACAGCACGTCAAGTATTAAAAACCATTTGTCTCCATTCACTCCTATCAAACACGCTCATGCATACCTGCTGGAAGTCCAAGCCCCTAGCACACAAAACCTCCTTTACCCCCTCTCTCCAACCTTTCCTAGGCCGACCCCTACCCCGCCTTCCTTCCACTACAGACTGATACACTCTTGAAGTCATTCTGTTTCGCTCCATTCTCTCTACATGTCCGAACCACCTCAATAACCCTTCCTCAGCCCTCTGGACAACAGTTTTGGTAATCCCGCACCTCCTCCTAACTTCCAAACTACGAATTCTCTGCATTATATTCACACCACACATTGCCCTCAGACATGACATCTCCACTGCCTCCAGCCTTCTCCTCGCTGCAACATTCATCACCCATGCTTCACACCCATATAAGAGCATTGGTAAAACTATACTCTCATACATTCCCCTCTTTGCCTCCAAGGACAAAGTTCTTTGTCTCCACAGACTCCTAAGTGCACCACTCACTCTTTTTCCCTCATCAATTCTATGATTCACCTCATCTTTCATAGACCCATCCGCTGACACGTCCACTCCCAAATATCTGAATACATTCACCTCCTCCATACTCTCTCCCTCCAATCTGATATTCAATCTTTCATCACCTAATCTTTTTGTTATCCTCATAACCTTACTCTTTCCTGTATTCACCTTTAATTTTCTTCTTTTGCACACCCTACCAAATTCATCCACCAATCTCTGCAACTTCTCTTCAGAATCTCCCAAGAGCACAGTGTCATCAGCAAAGAGCAGCTGTGACAACTCCCACTTTGTGTGTGATTCTTTATCTTTTAACTCCACGCCTCTTGTCAAGACCCTCGCATTTACTTCTCTTACAACCCCATCTATAAATATATTAAACAACCACGGTGACATCACACATCCTTGTCTAAGGCCTACTTTTGCTGGGAAATAATTTCCTTCTTTCCTACATACTCTAACTTGAGCCTCACTATCCTCGTAAAAACTCTTCACTGCTTTCAGTAACCTACCTCCTACACCATACACTTGCAACATCTGCCACATTGCCCCCCTATCCACCCTGTCATACGCCTTTTCCAAATCCATAAATGCCACAGACCTCTTTAGCCTTATCTAAATACTGTTCACTTATATGTTTCACTGTAAACACCTGGTCCACACACCCCCTACCTTTCCTAAAGCCTCCTTGTTCATCTGCTATATATATACATATATATATATATATATATATATATATATATATATATATATATATATATATATGCGCGCAGAACAACCAATGTGAAAAATAGCGAATCCTCGAAGTGCTTTCGTGACTTTTCACATTATCAAGGAACTATAAAAATAAAAGGTTAACAGGAAGGCATATATGGACAAGACTACACTTCGCTGCCACCCCACACCAACACCTGACTTTTATGATGTAGGTAGGTAGTCAGTGATCCGTGAAACACAGCTTATATTCTACCCAAAAATTTGTCTAATGTACCTTAAATTCTTCCCAAATTTTATCAATTAAAAATGAATCCAATTTATATACACCAAAAGAAATACTCATTGTTTTCAAAACTGCTTTTTATGAAACAAGATTCAATTATATTCCTGTCGACCATGGACTTGCTTGATATAACTTTCTCAACCTTTTTAAATAAATTGGATGGTTAAAATCTTCAGAGAGACAGATTAACCGGATATGAGTCCTTGAGGTGGGAAGCACACTGCGCCTGCATACTAACAGAGGGGTGGGGATGTTGTAGTTTAGAGGAGCATATGAACTGTGATGTTGGCGCTCTTCTGGAAGGAGTGATTGAATGAGTGACAGTGAAAGTGATTTCTTTCCAGCAGTGTCACCCTAGTTCAGTGGGAGACGGCCAGAGTTAAAAAAAAAATGTATGTATATTAGTGACCCATAAACTGACCATACTGGTAATACAATCAAGTATCCCACATTCAACAGTAGAGAAATAACGCGAATATTTTTTTGGTCTATATGAGTCCTCTTCAAACGTTGTTAAACTAACAGAGAGAAAGCCCATGTATATGTTAACCTGCCAAGTGGACACTTGCCTAAAGGCCTACACCAAGCAGGTCTCTCCAGAATCCAACCCATTTCAAAATTTATTCAATCATTTTTAGGACAGCCAAACCATAAGCTTCGCTCACTCCATAGTTAGTTGAGTACTTTTCCCTTATTTTAATTACAATTAAATTATTCAGGTGCCTAAGACGGGGGAGTTGAATGTTCATGGAGGCCTCAGACGAACTTTTTATTGGTCAGTTAACCTCCTCAACTGCTTGACAAATTTAACAAGAAGGTATTTATTAGAATTTCCATGTTCTTGTCCACAGAACTTAAATTAAGAATAGTGTTAATTATGACAGATCCCACAGTCTTCCTCTGCTGTGTGCTGTAACATCCACAGCAACTGCATTGCTCCATAGCATCTGCAGTGCCTCACAGCACCTGCTGTGTGATGTAACATCCCAGAGTAACTGCAGTGCTCCACAGCACCTGTAGTGCCTCACAGTATTTGCAGTGCCTCAGATTACCTACAGTGCCTCAGAATACCTGCAGTGCCTCACAGCACCTGCAGTGCCTCACAGCACCTAGAGTGCCTCACAGCACCTAGAGTGCCTCACAGTATCTGTAGTACCTCACATCAAATGCAGTGTCTCACAGCACGTGCAGTGCCTCACAGCACCTGCAGTGCCTCACAGCACCTGCAGTGCTTCACAGCACCTGCAGTGCTTCACAGCACCTGCAGTGTCCCAGCTCCTGGGCTGGCACACGCTGCTTGACACGTTGTAAGTTAAACATATGCAAAGACGTGTAAAATATGTAAATGTGAATGTAAGTGTAAGCGTAAATGTGAACATAAATGTAAATGTGAATGAATATGTAAATGTCCGAAATTTAAATATTGCTTCAGGCAGATTAAAAAAAAAAAAAAGATTTTTAAGGGCGGGGTCCAATCTTTTTTTTTTTTTTTGAGCGTGAGTCACCTTACAGGTGTGTGGGAGGGGCCGGGCAAGGTGCACGGGGAGGGGCGAGCCCGTGCCGTCTGAGAGGGTAGGGGCCGAGTAAGGTTGGGAGAGGGGGAGCGAAGTGAGGCTGAGAGAGGGGCCGGTGTTGGCTCAGAGGGGCAGGGTGATGCTGAGAGAGGAGGGGCAGGGTGATGCTGAGAGAGGAGGGGCAGGGTGATGCCGAGAGAGAGGAGAGGCATGGTGAGGCTAAGGATGGGCAGGGAAAGGCTGAGAGAGGGAGGGCCAGGGTGAGGCTGAGAGGAGAAGCAGGGTGAGCCTGAGAGAGAAGGGGTAGGGCGAGGCTGAGACAGGAGTGGCAGGGTCAGGCTACTGAGACAGGAGTGGCAGGGTCAGGCTACTGAGACAGGAGGGGCAGGGTGAGGCTGAGAGGAGGGGCAGGGTGAGGCTGAGAGAGAGGAGGGGCAGGATGAGGCTGAGAAAGGAGGGACAGGATGAGGCTGAGAAAGGAGGGGCAGGATGAGGCTGAAAGAAGAGGGGGGGAGGCGGGGTGAGGCTGAGAGCAAAGTTCGCAGAACAGTGACGAGTTCCGTACAAAATTATGGATTATTTGTTAAAAAACGTATGCAACCAAACACTTTCCTTAAGGTATGTAGAGCGGAAAAATAATGTAAGGGACCTGGGAGTAGTAATGTCTGAGGATCTCACTTTCAAGGATCACAACAGTGCCACGATCGCAAGTGCAAAGAAAATGATAGGATGGATAATGAGAACTTTCAAAACGAGAGATGCCAAGCCCATGATGATCCTTTTCAAATCACTTGTTCTCTCTAGGCTGGAATACTGCTGTACATTAACATCTCCATTCAAAGCAGGTGAAATCGCAGATCTAGAGAGTGTACAGAGATCCTTTACTGCACGCATAAGTTCTGTCAAGCACCTTAACTACTGGGAACGCTTGGAAGCACTTGACGTGTACTCGTTGGAACGCAGGAGGGAGATATATCATAATCTACACTTGGAAAATCTTGGAAGGAATGGTCCCAAATCTGCACACAGAAATCACTCCCTACGAAAGTAAAAGACTGGGCAGGCGATGCAAAATGCCCCCAATAAAAAGTAGGGGGGCCATTGGTACACTAAGGGAAAACACCATAAGTGTCCGGGGCCCAAAACTGTTCAACAGCCTCCCATCAAGCATTAGGGGAATTGCCAATAAACCCCTGGCTGCCTTCAAGAGAGAGCTGGACAGATACCTAAAGTCAGTGCCGGATCAGCCGGGCTGTGGCTCGTACGTTGGACTGCGTGCGGCCAGCAGTAACAGCCTAGCTGATCAGGCCCTGATCCATCGGGAGGCCTGGTCGTGGACCGGGCCGCGGGGGCGTTGATCCCCGGAATAACCTCCAGGTATGGTACGGTATTTCTCAAGTACAAAAATCAGAAAAAAATACCGTACGCGAGGCTTGGCCATGCTGAGAAATTCACCACCGGATTTTAGTAATTTGTGAAATTTCTAATTCCCTGGTGACAGAGGACAGGTCATGTAGTGTAACACCAGAAAAACCTGGTGATATCCCTTTCACTAAACGCTGGGATACGAAATAAATGACCGAAAGGAAGATAATTGTGACTTAATGGTTATAATCATAACCATTATTTTTAAAGAGGTGGACCGGTTAGCCAGCGAAAGTACTCTGTCAGATGACCAAAAGCTCCAGCTGCGGGTCATGATATGACTAAGACTTGTGTCAGGAAACACTTGTCCTGTTTCCTGACAAACATTATACATACCTACCAAAATAACACATTACTGTTAAATCAAGTATAATAACACTGGTATAATATTGTATATGGTGTGTCGTGCGTCTCATCTTGAGTGTCAGCAGAGACGTGATGGTTCACGACCACAGCTGCTGTCACTGATGCAGTTATGCTTGTGAAATGCAACACAGACCAGTTAAACATTTCATTGCAATACATCACTTGTTGCAGTTAGAATTTTATTTTACTTTATCAAATTTCATAGACCAGTTAAATATATCACTGCAATACATTGTTGCAGTTCCAATTTTTCTTCATTCATCAAATTCCTGACAAACAAGACTTGTCATTTTTTTTAATTACATAACTTGAAATATGTTTTCAAATATAAAGAAAAGAATTAAAGAAAATTGTGTTTTTCAGTTACTGTGTTAATCATAAAATAAACATTGTAATCTATGTCACTGGTAAAGTAATTAATGTCTGTTTCCTCACTCTGTATATCAGATGTTGGACTTGAATTTATAGTTTAATTCCTTAAAATTATCCATTTCACTGGGCAACTGTGATTTATTATTTACACTATGATTTACAACTTCTTTTTGCACAGGCAGAAAGGAAATAAATACATTCTGTATAATTTTCACATTTTTTGATCTTCATTATACGAGACAGTTGAAGTGAAGTTGTTCTGTTTACCCAAAAGACATTATCAGTGATGAAATTATGAACTAAATGTATAATGCATCTTGTAAATCAATCTGTACAGTATGTGTGTGTGTGTGTGTGTGTGTGTGTGTGTGTGTGTGTGTGTGTGTGTGATGATACACTTAAATAAATTAACTGTCTTTGCAGTTCCTGTTACGAAGTTTCATGGATATTAAAGTCATTCCTACCACTGATAGAATTATCAGCCCGTGAAGCAGAAGACTCATAATACTGTCTACTTCTCAGCTGTCTACAAAAGCCGAAGGAGTTATAATTGTTTAATTTACTCAATATGAAAAATACGTTTCTTTAAAAGCGTGGAAAAGGTACAAAATACGATACTATATTTTTATCAAAGTGTACGGTAGGAAGGAATTGCTGGAAATTATGAGACGGTATTGCTGACAGGGACGAAAACTGGAAAAAATACTGTACAGTATCGTACCGTCAGTCTTGGCTGAGAAAGAAGGGGCTGAAGTGGGCTAAAAGAGGGGTGGGGTAAGGTTAGGAGATGAGTGAGGTAAGACTGGGAGAGAAAGGGCAGGGTAAGGCTAGGAAAGAAGAAATAGGATGAGGCTGAAAAAGGAGGGGAGTGGTTCGGCTGAGAGAGGAGTGGCGGGGTTAAGCTGGGAAAGGAGAGATGGGGCATGACTGTGAGAGAAGGGGATGGGTGGGTATACCTTCGATAGATCTTTAAAGAGTTTCGTGAGTTTTCCTACTCTTGTAGTCCAGCCCTGGACCAGCGGTTTGCCAGGACAACCAGGCTATTGCTGCTGTGGCCCTCTGGCCCATATATATATATATATATATATATATATATATATATATATATATATATATATATATATATATATATATATATATATATATATATATATCATGTGGGGTTCGAACACGTGGATAGGGTAAAGAAATACTCACGTAGGCTGGTAGTACGTATAATTATAACGGTAAGTATTCGTAGGCGCCAAACAGCCGTGACCTGCCTCCTTGCTCTCTCTCGTAAGACTGACTACTCACAGTGCCCATATGTGAGGGGGTGTTTGAAATCCTGCTAGGTCAGCAGCAATATGACAGTCAGTGATTCACGCAGAGACGGTTGGTAGTGAGTCATCTACTGGTACACTGGTTACTGGTAACTGGTTACTAGGAACTGGTACTACTACTGAGAGCTCGGCGACGCTAACGTATGTCGTCCCGACATACAACTAATACAAACTAGAGATGGCAGGTGTACGGCTTGGGCTGATTCTATACAATGTCAAAGTACACAACAATTGAACATTATAACATACATAAGTAGAACATTGGAATGGAAGCTTACGTAACTGAAACTGTAATGCAATACAAGGTATAATATAGCACAGCTCATCGAATGAAACTCAACGTTGAGATTACACAGTAGAAGTGATAAAAAAAAAATTTGATCGATCGATCTGTATTTATGTGATCTACGGATTCTGAGGAAGGAATATATACAAAGAAGTGTTTAACAGAAAGGCTGATTCGGTGCACTCAAATCTAGACTGTTAACTCTCAGAATTCGGAGAGAATGTGAACACACAAAAAAAAATTTATTGAATACTGATAAGTTGATATTGTAATTATTCATCTATACAGGTTATTTACATTTAACCCCAACTCTGCTAGGGTAAGATTGACATATGCAGAATGGGTGTCATCTCTGGGAGGATCAAACTCTGTTGCATTGGTTAACTCATGCTGTATTTGAGGCAAATCTGAATTGGAAGTTACAAATGATGCTTGAGGATTTCTCAATACATGTCGTGTACGTAGGGAATAACGACATTCAGGTTGATCGTCTGACTGAGTATCAGAGGAAGAGAGTACAGTATCAGGAGGATTGTCAGAGTCTGTCACATTAGTCTGGGTTGGAACATCATTATCATCACATATTAACTTCATATGATCTAAATGCGATTCTTTATACTGACCAGTACTAATTTCTCTAACCTTATACTTATTACCAGTGATATGTTCAACTACTCGATAAGGACCAACAAACTTTTGATCAAGCTTTGGCATTGCAGACGTTTTGTTAAAGTTAGTCAGCATAACTCTCGAACCTACTTTGATTTTGGATGGCTTTGCTCGAGTGTTTGCGACTCTTGTAAATTCTGCTGTTGATTTATGAAGTGTTTCACGGATTCTTCTAAAAACACTTTGAGCTAAGCTGGTACGAGTTGCTATGAAATCATCAGGGTTGTAATTTGGTTTCGGATTAGAATATAACAACTCATAAGGCAAACGTTTATCTACACCATACAATGCATAATGTGGAGTGTCACCTATAGAAACATTGTAAGCAGAATTTATAGCACACTGCACATCAGGTATAACTTCATCCCAAGTTTCACTGTTGGGATTGATAGTGGCTCTCAAGACATCAAGTACTTTTTATTGGTTCTTTCCGCTAACCCATTGCTGGCAGGATGATGAGGAACAATGGTGGATTTAGAGATCTTGTACAAGGTACACAAATTTTCAAGAATCTCATTACAGAATTCACCTCCGTTATCTGTTACTAGGAACTGGTACTACTACTGAGATATATATATATATATATATATATATATATATATATATATATATATATATATATATATATATATATATATATATATATATATATATCTCCGAATAATTACAAGTGACGACACTGTAGCCCCCAAAGATGAGACCACAGCCCAAGCACTAAGAGACAAGCATTCAACCAGGGACACCATAGCCATCAACAACAATCCTGAGGAAGACCCCATCACTGAACAATTAATTTTGCCTGAATCGGAAGTCTATAAGGCGATTGTGTCATTTCCTGCAGGATCTGCAGAAGGTTACACTGGAATTCGACCTCAGCACCTCAAGGAGATGGTAAATCCAGTACTCGGTGCATCTGCATCAATTCTTCTCACCGAGTTAACAACTTTCGTCAACAACTGCCTAGCTGGGCGAATCCCAGAAGAAATTAAACCTTTCTTTTTTGGAGCTTCACTGTGTGCGTTGAAGAAGAAGGATGGGGAAATCAGACCCATTGCGGTTGGAAACACTCTTCGCCGTCTCGTTGCCAAAGCAGCAGTAAGAAACATTCGCCTAGAAGCTGCCAGTTTACTCCAGCCACACCAACTGGGCTTTGGGGTCCCTCAAGGCAGTGAAGCTGCAGCTCATGCGGCAAGGGCCTACATCAGGGACCTACCAGAAGACAAGGCCATAGTCAAACTTGATTTTAGAAATGCCTTTAATATGGTAAAGAGAGATGCTGTCTTGCCAGCTGTTCGGGATCGCTTCCCCAGTCTTTTTCCCTTCATTTCAGCCGGCTACAGCAAACCCTCAATTCTTTTGTTTGGAGAACATGAAATTCTCTCAGAAGGTGTTCAGCAGGGTGACCCACTAGCTCCACTTCTCTTCTGCTTGGCAGTAAGAGAACTAACTTTCAGCCTACGCAGCGAGCTCAACATCTGGTACCTGAATGATGGCACTCTGGCAGGTACTGAAGAGTCCCTGGTAGGGGACCTACAACTGGTGAAAACACAGGGAGAAGACTTGGGACTCATCCTCAGTCCCTCCAAGTGTGAAATCATCACAGCGAACCAGGAAATAATCAATGCTGTGCGAAGAATCCTCCCAGAAGTCTCTACTACCACTCCGTCCAACAGTACCCTCTTGGGAGCACCGCTGGGTCACCAGGTCATCGACACAGTCCTCAAGGACAAATTGAATGACCTGATGAGAATGGAGGAGAGAATAAGCAATCTTGATGCCCATGATGCTCTGTATCTCCTCACAAGGTGCCTTACTATTCCAAGACTCACTTACTTCCTGAGGTGTGCACCCTCTTTTGACAACCCAACACTCGACGAATATGACGCACACCTGAGGTCAACCCTTAAGGCACTGAATCTGTCACCAGAGGAACAGCAATGGGATCAGGCAACCCTCCCAGTGCGACTGGGAGGTATAAAGGTGCGCAAAGCAACGTATGTTGCTTTACCTGTTTTTCTGTCTTCGTGTTTGGCTTCCAGTGCATTAGTCAAGAAGATTGTTCCCGAACACTTGAGAGACGTGGTAGGAGCTCAAGACCCCAGGTTTACTGAAGCAGCGATTCGGTGGGACACCCTTACAGATTCCTCCAGTAGACCAGCTCCTCCCAAAGAACACAAGCAGTCCCACTGGGACAAACCGATCATGGAAAAAATCGCCAACACAATGCTCTCCAACGCCTCAGGAAAGAACAAAGCTCGTCTCCTGGCAGCGAAGGCACCACACTCAGATTTCCTGTTAGCTGTTCCCAATTCCTCCTTGGGCACTCGACTAGACCCACAGGCCATTCGGATTGGTGTTGCTCTTCGCCTAGCCGCCCCCATCCTCACCGAACATAGGTGTATTTGCGGCAGGGCGACAGCTGATCAATTCGGACTTCATGGTCTCGCGTGTCACACAGCAGAAGGGAAGTATGCCAGGCATGAGGAGGTCAATGATATCATAAAGAGAAGCCTCGCCACAGCCCGTTGCCTAGCTCAATGGGAACCCCAAGTGCAGAGGTCTGACGGAAGTCAAAAGCGTCCTGATGGAGCCACTATGCTACCTTGGAAGGATGGAAAGCAGATTGCCTGGGACTACACATGTGCTGCCACATTGGCAGACACCTACTTGCCATACTCCGTAGTGGAAGGGGGTGGAGCTGCCAGCCACAGGGAGACCCAGAAGATCCACAAATATCAAGACCTTCTCCCTTGCTATAACTTCATCCCAATAGGGTCGGAGACCCTTGGAGCATGGGGCAAGTGTGCTCTAAAGTTCCTAATAGAGCTGGGTGAAAAGCTCATCATAGAAACCAAGGACCACAGGGCGACCAGCTTCCTCTTTCAGAGACTCAGTGTTGCGATCCAGAGAGGAAATGCCTGCAGCATTCTGGGCACGCGGCCCACCGCCGGGGAGCTGGACGAAGTATTCGAGATGTAGCTCTGAGTTACCTATGTTGTTTTACTTTCTATCGTATTTTGTGAATGTTTTGTCAATGTATTTTGTCTTTAAATAAAATATATATAAAATATAGGGGATGGTACGAGAAAATTCTCAAACAGCTTCAGGGAGAACCTTTAGTTTTCCCTGAAGCAAGTTTATTCTTTTCTCTGAGGATGAGGGTCCCTATAACAGTTCTAGAGGCGGTACCTCCCTATATATATATATATATATATATATATATATATATATATATATATATATATATATATATATATATATATATATATATAAATCATGTATCTCTCTCTCTCCTTTGCTCCAACTAGTACACATTTAGAACTTGAAGATATTCGGGTCGTAAATGATCTGTTCCAACTCTGATATCTCTCCTGCCCCAATGGGGTCATTAACACTGAACAATACTCTCACCAAGAGCACAAGTGATTTGAAAAGTTTCACCATTCCAACATTTCTCTTGCTTTTTAATTTCTCATTATCCAACCCGTCATTTTCCTGACTTTTGTGCTATTTGCCTTATTGTGTTCTTTGAAAGGTCACCTGACATTATACCCAGGATCGTCACATGTTCCTTTGGTTCTACTTGGTGATCTTGCGTTTCCAATGGTATCCCCCTTTTTTTTAGTTAATTCTATCCATATCTAAGCAGTTGGAACTTCTTATCATCACTGAACGTCATGTTATTCTGCACTGCCCACTAGAAAACTTCGTCATGATCTTCTTAGTGTTTCCGTGTCCTTTAATAATGTGGTTTTCATGTTTATTTTAGTATCATTTGCAAATGATGATACAAAACTGTGGCGAGTGTTTTTATCTTTGTCCGCTATGAGGATAAGAAACAGTAAAGGTGCCAAGAGAGCGCCTTGGGATAGTTTTTATATATATTTTTTTTCTAATTTGCTAATACTAAATTTTGGTCTGTTTGCTACTACTCTGTGTTTTATTTGTTAGAAAGTTGAATATCCACTTGCCTACTTCCTCCGTTGTACCAATCGCCCTCGATTTATGTGCAATCACTCCATGATCGCATTTGCCAAATTCCTTTGCAAAATCCGGATCAGCCGGGCTGTGGCTCGTATGTTGGTTTGCGTGCAGCCAGCAGCAACAGCCTGGTTGATCAGGCTCTGATCCACCAGGAGGCCTGGTCTCAGACCGGGCCGCGGGGGCGTTGACCCCCGGAACTCTCTCCAGGTCTCTCCAGGTAAGACCACATCAGTCTTTTGATTTTCTTCCAACGCCTTAGCTCTGTTATATTGGTTTAATAGCTGTGACAAGCATGATCTTTCTGCTCTAAACCCATGTTAGTTTGGGTTGTGCAGGCTTTGGTATTCCATTAAGTTTGTAATAAGACGTCTCGTCACCTTTTCATAGATTTATGATGTGCTGCGTTAGAGATACTGGTGTATAATTTTTGGTTAGCGCTCTACTGCCTCCTGTATATGCAAAAGAGCTGTTTGCGCTCTTTAAGACTCTGAGATTTCATCTAGAACTTATTATTCTCCAAAGAATACTGAGTGCTCGTGCTAGTGGTATTTTGCACTTATATATATATATATATATATATATATATATATATATATATATATATATATATATATATATATATATATATATATATATATATATATATATATATGACGTGCCGAATATGCAAAACTGGTCATTTAGCAAGAACTCATTTAAAATTAAGTCCTTTCTAAAATTTTCTCTTATACGTTTAAAGATATATTTTTTTCATTAATGTTGATGCAAAAATTTATAATTTTGCACCAAAAGGAACTTAGAAAACTTACCTAACCTTATTATAACAAGAACAATTTATTTTAGCCTAACCCAACTAAATATATTTTAGATTTGTTTACAATAATTTAATACTAAACAAACACAGTGAAATATATTTTTTTCGTTAGGTTCAGAATGATTTTGGCGAAATTATTGCATACACAAATTTTCACTTGTCCTATATGGCAAAATGAGCGTTGCTATTTAAGCCAAGATGGCAAGTTCTGCCTATTCGGCACGACATTATATATATATATATATATATATATATATATATATTATCAGGAATTCCACAAAACCAGTCCAGGTGCTGCATGAGTAGGTATATTTTCTATTTTTTTCTTCTAAATTCTGCGGGATGTGTACTGATGTCACTTGTGGGATCTGTGTGGCCTTCAGGGGTAACGAAAAAAAATTCTGCATTCTCCATCCTGTTATCATTTAATGATTCATACTGGTATTTTAAAATTTAGCTCCTTTCTTTGTCATCGTCAGTGTATGAACCTCCTGTGATTAATGATCCAATTCTATGGGCAGTTCTTAATTTGGATTTTCAATGTGTAGAAATATTTGGGATTTCTAGCAATATCCTGGACGACTTTTTATTACCTTTGTGTTTTTTTTTCTCTCTGGCACGCAAACTAAAGTTTTTGCTATTGTTTCAGTAATTTCTTGCTTAAGATTTTCTTTCCTTGTTTATAACATTCATTTTTTAAGCAATTCAGTAACCCCTCTTCTTCTGCATACGCTTTTACAAACTTTACCTAACTTCTACGCTCTTTTTCTTTATCTGATCTTTTCTGAATGGTAAATATTTAATGTAGATTTTTTTAAGTTTATGTATTAAGTTTTCTTTTCAAGCACTGATGAGGGTTCAGGATGCACATGACTTTTTTTCCAATGTCTGTTAGTTCACTGTTAATTTTGTCCCAGTCAATTCACTGGTTGAAGTTAAATTTACTGGACATCTCTTTTCGTACACTGTCACTGGAATTTTCCACCCCTGAATTTATTTGTGACTGTTGTGTCTCTGATTAGGTCTTCGTTGTTCATGAACATTAAATCCAGCGTATTTTAATTTCTACTGAATTATGTTATCTGTTGGTTCAACGCAAACCTTTCACTAAGCTTCTTCAGCTCTCTGGTACATACAGTGCGCTAGTGTGCTTCCAGGAACTACTTCTGAATTAATGTTATGATTTACCATCTTTCATTTCATATTTAGAAGATTGAAATCTCTTAGGATGATAATATTTGGCGTGGGGCCTTATCTCTCTTATCTGATCTGTAAATTCCTCTGAGGGCTGGGACAGGAAAGGCGAGACCGGGACAGGAGGGGCGAAGACGAGACAAGAAGGGCGGGGTTGTGGCAGGGATGGGAGGGACGAGGCCGGGACAGGATGGATAGGCTGGGACAGGATAGACAAACCTAGCCCAGGCCCTAGGCTGCGAGAGTAGGGAAACTCGTGAAAGCCTTTAAAGGTATATCAAAGGAGGGGCGAGACTGGGGTTGGAGGGGTGGGTATAGAGGGGTGGAGTTGGGACAGTAGCAATGGGGATATACGAGACTAAATAAGGGTGAGAAGAGCAGTATTGCGTAGGAAGGAAAATGATACGGCGGTGCAGTAGTAGTAGTAGTAGTAATAATAATAATATTTATATTTCTACAGGTACATGTACAAGGCATACAGGCCTAGCTTTATATAGAAAGCCGCTTGCTATGCAGAGCATTTCGGGCAAATTAGGTCAGTTTTGTCCCAGGATGCGACCCACACCAGTCGACTAACACCCAGGTATCCATTTTACTTATGGGTGAAGACAGGCAACGGGTGTAAAGAAATGCGCCCAATGTTTCTACCCTTGCATGAATCGAACCCGGACATTCGCCCGGACAGGTGGGACAGTAATGCATGAATTGGAGGTGTGAGATAGAGCGATGTAGATAGAGCGGTGCAGGAATGGAAAAGCTGGGATTGAGCGATACAGAAATGATAGGGGTAGGATAGAACAATGCAAGAATAGATGGGTAACGTACAATGAGATGTATAGTATAAAGGGAAGCAGTAATGGAAAGTGAGAGAAAGAATGAAGCAAATATGAAAGGAGAATGTCAACACTGTTCCGCTTAGGTTATGGAAGATTTGCTAACACACTCATTTTGACAGCGCACTCGACAAGAAGCACAAGCTTTACCTGTACTTCCATCCTGAGTCAACAGTTGTGGCGATATAGTTTGTGCCTCGTACTGGGTCTTTAATTAGAGGAGAAATAACATACACTAACAACAACAACGAGTGAAATAAGTCACAGTACGACTCAGGGTTCAGTAAGTGGCTAATGAACCTGAAGATTGACGACCCAATGAGTTTTCATGAACGAGACGTAACACGCTGTAGGCATCGCTGTAATTTCTGATATAATCCTACCTCCACTTTACTTCTAAGAAGTGATCGATTGCATGCCCACGCGCACTGCCACAGCCCCAGACTCACTGAACTCCGCATTCATCAAGAATGAGGATAACCTATTATTTTATGCCTTAAATATTTTATGGAGGTGGAGCCAGGACGCTGGAGTCATCAGTCATTAAAAACCAACGATACAGCATAATTCCACATTAGTGGTAGAAAAGGAATTACAAAAAATCTACAGATCAATAGCACTGACATCTCACACTATTAAGATCTTTTAAATGGTTCTAAGAAGCAGGATTTCCAGGGCAGCGTAGGTTGAGACCCGGTCAATCCTGCCTCTCACAAGTGCTGGACCATAACGACATAGTGTTGGATACACTGGAAGACAAGCATAATGCAGATGTATTGTACAATGATTTTGCGAAAGCAACCATGGGGTAACTGAGCACAAAATGCGCATACAAGAAATAAATGGCAAGGTAGGGAGATGGATATCTAACTTCCAAACAAACAGAACCCAAAGAGTAGTAGCAAGTAGAGTGAAACCAGAGGCGGCCATTGTAAAATCTGCTCCGCAAGACACGGAACTCGCTCCACTTCTTTTTTTTTAATTCTCATATCTAACATAGGGACATAAACCATGGCACTGCTGTATCATTCTTTACAGATACCACAAGAATTATATGAGAATGGCATCTATAGAAGACACAACGAGCCTCCGAGATAATATAAACCAGCGTTTCAGTGGGCCACCGACAACAATATAATGTTCAATGAGGACAAATTCCTGTTACTATATTGGGGTAAAATTGAGGAAATAAAAAAAAAAGAGTTCAGAGTACAAGACAAACTCAGATCACTCAACAGAGCGTAAGTTTAATGCAAGACACTTGGAGTAATAATGTCAGAGGAACCCACATTCATTTTCCGCGAGGAAAACGAAATATTGGATAACTTTAATTTTCAGAACAACAGCTGCCAAGCCAATGATGATATTCTTCAGGTCACCTTCCCTCCAGCCTCAGTCATAATCTTCACAGATGTTATTTTTGCTAAAAAAAAATAAGCGCTCAGGGAGAGTCCAGATGGTGCACAGGACTTGCTGGCAACTGGTTCCTTTGTAAGTGTTGACGCCAAGAGAATAATGGCCAAGAGGGAAGCGCTGACTGCTGAGTGATCACCCATTTAAGGTAAATAATAAGACAGGTGTGGTGCGTGATATATTCTTTAACCGTAACGATGTGTTGAGGTTTAAACCAATGGAGCTAAGGAAGACGAGACCATATTAACGAATATTTGGGTACTGCTGGACACATAAAGTCAGTTTAATAAGACAACTAAAGTCTCAAGATACTGAAATGCTTAATCTTTAAGAGAGTATTTCCAAAGTGAACACTTCACCCGTATGGACCAGACCGCTATCATCTTCATACCTTCCAATCCTCTCATTATAGACAACGTTCTAGAGCAGAAAAATACACTGAAAAACGTCAAAGTTATAAAGTTTCTTTCAACTGGACAATAACTTGACATATATTCTCATGAAACAAACTGGGATGCATCTACCTTTGCGGATTCCACTCAATTTCCTGAACTAGTCTTTAACGTAGGTTAATGGTGATTATCTTCGTCGTAACGCTTACAGACCTTCAGTCCCACGGTACACAAGTCCTAAAACTAGCCGGTCAGTCCTATTTTTGCTAGGTTTAGGACTCGCCATGGGTTCGAATTCTGCCTCTAACTTGACTTGTTTATACTCGTGAGTTGTTAAGATTTAGCGAGCCATTTGCATCATTCTTCTGTGCAAGTGTTTTAATAAACTTTACTCGTATAGTATTTATTTAGGACGTAATGAATAATTATAATTTTTCTGATGGTTTCATTTAACTGATGTTACGTTTTTAGCCCCAAATATAAATGTATTTCAAAGATATAATGAAATATATATATATTTTTATTCCTCAATAGATTTCATAGAGCAAGGTAATAAAATGAAAGTCCCACGTTATACACAATTTTGCAATAAAGAAAATTCTATACACAGAATTAATAAAGTACCTTTTAGAGATACAAGATAAGCTGGAAAGAAATGATACAAAATAACGACACAGAAGGCCTGGTCATAGACCGGGCCGCGGGGGCGTTGATCCCCGGAATACCCTCCAGGTAGGTAAGGGAAAAAACACAAACGCAGTATACAATGCGATTCTTTGCTGACATCACGCTCACGCGGTGGGTTATATCAAGTCACCAGCAGATGATAAAGTTCATGGCGTGGGCAAATAAAAATCGCCAATAATGAATACCATTGTACTGTATTTGTGTCTTATTTTTCTACAAGATCCGCAATTCGCCGGGACAACTTGACGCCATGACAAGACGTCTGGTGGAACAACTATTTTACATAGAAACTCAGCCAAAGGATGGGGCTGGTATGGTAGAGAAATCCTCGAAACTGGGGACAGGCATATCACAGGTATGGCACGGGGAAAATTCTACACCATTTCCTGTTATTTCTTGCTTCAGTATAATAGACCAATGTGTATGTATATATACGGACTTCAGTCTAAAGAATTTTCAAATACATTTTATTATTATTATATATAAGCTGATGGTTAATGCTATGAAAGAAAAAAGTTGGATGTCCTACCACTAAGTGAATTAAAGCTCAAAGGAGTGGGAGAATTTCAGTGGAGAGCAGCAAGTGGAGTTACGGTGGGTGGGTCTGAAAACACTAGAGCTCGAGCAGGAGAAGCGGGGATATTAAATAATAAACTATGGAAAGAAAAGAGGAGGTAAAGGTATTTAAATTCAAGAATTATGTGGATTAAGAGTGTAACTGAAATGTGAAAAGCGGGTTACAGTAAGTGTTTATATATCTTGGGGCAAGAGTGGAGAGAGAGAGAGAGAGAGAGAGAGAGAGAGAGAGAGAGAGAGAGAGAGAGAGAGAGAGAGAGATTCTGTGAGATACGTGTTTAGGGAGTTTTGAACCGAGAGAATAATAGTGGATGACCTAAATGAAGTGGGTTAGACTGTTGTAGAGGGCACTACTGTCTAATTATAAAGGGGGTCTCTAATTATGTATAGAAATTTGATAAGAGGCAATGCTAAATTAAAGAAAAAGAGAATAAGCCTGGTTGACAAGGCAAGCAAAACACTCCCACGCTAAAACTTTCCCACGCTAAGGCACTCCCAAGCTAAACTTTGGGTAAGGGTTTAATCTTGCTATAAACCGAAGAGGAGACAAAGATTAATAGAAGTGAGAGGCTGAGGTGAGTGAGGTGAGTGAGGTGGGTGAGATGGGTGAGGTGGGTGAGGTGGGTGAGGTGAGTGAGATGGGTGAGGTGGGTGAGGTGAGGTGGGTGAGGTGAGATGGGTGAGGTGAGATGGGTGAGGTGTGAGACGCAGAGCAGCAGCAACAGCCTGGCCTGGTGAACCAAAGCAGGAAGATGGTGTTATGTGACGTGATAGTGTTGGTTGACCACACACCACTACCGGTAGAGCAGGAGGAGGAAAGAGGAGAGGAAGCAGTAGAAGGCAAAGGAGAGGAAGCAGTAAGAGGTAAAGGAGAGGAAGCAGTAAAAGGCAAAGCAGAGGAAGCAGTAAAAGGCAAAGCAGAGGAAGCAGTAAGAAGTAAAGGAGAAGAAGCAGTAGAAGTCAAAAGAGAGGAAGCAGTAGAAGGCAAAGGAGAGGAAGCAGTAGGAGGCAAAGGATAGGAAGTAAGAGGTAAAAGAGAGGAAGCAGTAAAAGGTACAGGAGAGGAAGCAATAAGAGGTAAAGGAGAAGAAGCAGTAGAAGGAAAAGGAGAGGAAGCAGTAGGAGGAAAATGAGAGGTAAAGGAGAGGAAGCAGTAAGAGGTAAAGGAGAGAAAGCAGTAAGAGGTATAGGAGAGTAAGTAGTAGAAAGCAAAGGAGAGGAAGCAGTAGGAGGCAAAAAAGAGGAAGCAGTAAGAGGTAAAGGAGAGGAAGCAGTAAGAGCAAAAAGGAGAGGAAACAGTAGGAGGCAAAGAAGAGGAAGCAGCACGACGCAAAGGAGAGGAATTGGGTTACGAATCGAAGGGGAAAATTGTTTGTGTGTGTGAGAGAGAGAGAGAGAGAGAGAGAGAGAGAGAGAGAGAGAGAGAGAGAGACAGAGACAGAGAGAGACAGAGAGAGACAGAGAGAGAGACAGAGAGACAGAGACACACACACACAGAGAGAGAGAGAGAGAGAGAGAGAGAGAGAGAGAGAGAGAGAGAGAGAGAGAGAGAGAGAGAGAGAGAGAGAGAGAGAGGAGAGGAGAGGAAAGGAGAGGGGGGAAGAGAAACTGAATCATAATGTACACAGTGAAGGAGGAACTGCTGAAATTATGCGAGTAAAACCACTCTCCAAGGACAAGCCTTTTTTTGCCAGTCTCTCACTCGGTACCGGCCGTCAAAATTGACGTACAAACGAGCTAAGCCTTGTCTCAGATTAATAGCTCGTTCTTAAAGGTACCTTACTGACAGGGGGTTCAGCTCATAACTTAAAGAGCCCAGGTTCAATCTCTGCCGAATCAAAACATATGGGCAAGTCTTCTTACATCTGCCGCCCTGGTTCACCTAGTCAATAGGTACCTAGGTGTTAGGAAAATTGTTTTGGGTTGAATCCTTGGAGAAGAACAACGTGTTGAATAAATAACAATAAAAAAATTGAACAAGAGATTATTAATTTAAGTGGTAGACCGTAAATCAGGCAACTAATAACGTCATTAACATTAGTGTCATCCACCCGTGGATCTGGAGAAACTGTGGCTGCGCACATGTTGCCTCCACCCTTCCACCCAGCACCTGTGGACCACCACAGCATGTGTGGAACCCCACCCTTGTTACTTCTGTACACACATCACCTTTAGACCATCTCTGCTTCCACCACAGCAGGTGTGGAACACCGCCTGTGTTACTTCTATACACACATCACCTTTGGACCACCTCTGCTTCCACCACAGCAGGTGTGGAACCTAATCTCTGCTACTTCTTTACACATCACCTGTGGACCACCACCTCTGCTTCCACTACAGCAGGTGTGGAATGTCACCTCTCCTACCACATACTACTAACATACTTTACCAGACACACGGATGAAAAATAATACTTTGGCTTATTATCCCGTGATAGACCACCGGAACACTTAATCACAAGAGAGAAAAAACTGTGGATTGGTGTAGATCTTTGTGAGGAAGAAGAGGAGTGGAGATTAGAGGGGTTAGGTAGAGGGGGGTCAAGGAAAGGGAGGGAAGAGGGAAAGGTAGGGAGTTAGGGCAGAGAAAACGGGTGAAGGTTTAGAGGGGGATAAAGGGGATAGGTAAGGGAATGACATGGGTTAGAAAAGGAAATGAGGATAAGGATAGTGGATATCTGGAGTCTCTTTGGGAAGTCATCGCCCCCGCGGCCCGTATAGACAGCCTATGCTGTCCGCCAGCTGAGTTCATATTCCGCGGCACTATGGTGCTGCCATCTCTAGGCCTGCCTAGCTCAGTGGGACACGATGCCCCCTCGGCCTCATTTGGCGGCCTCTTCTAGGAACAACAGCTCCCCCTCCACGGACTGACTCTCGGCCTACCCTCACTCTGTCCTGCTGTGAACCCCTTTTGTTCAATAAATCCGAAGCTAGTCAACCGGCAGTATTCTTCCTACCTCTACACTACCCGGCAAGTAATCGCAAGGCCAGACTCGGCACAGGAGTTACTAAAGCACCCGGTCCCAGACCAGGCCCCACGGATGCTGGCATGATTGATCAAGCTGCCAGTGTGTTAGTGCCAGCCACCCGCAAACCAACACATGCACCACAACCCGACTGATCAAGAACTGTTTTGAGGAACCTGTCGAGTTTCCTCTCAAAGAGCTAAACTAAAGGATCGTTAGTAACCCCCTGATGCATGAAGGTGATGAAAATGTGTTTACAAATGAAGTACAGTAAAAGAACCTGTCACATGGAAGGTTGCACTACACAATCTTCCAGCCTCTAACTGGCTTCATTCCAGTGTCTTACATCCTCTAACTGGCTTCATTCCAGCGTCTTCCATCCTCTAACTGGCTTCATTCCAACGTCTTCCATCCTCTAACTGGCTTCATTCCAGCATCTTCCATCCTCTAACTGGCTTCATTCCAGCGTCTTCCATACTCTAACTGGCTTCATTCCAGCCTCTAACTGGCTTCATTCCAGCGTCTTCCATCCTCTAACTGGCTTCATTCCAGCGTCGTCCATTAACTGGCTTCATTCCAGCGTCATCTATTAAGTGGCTTCATTCCAGCATCTTCCATTCATTAATTGGCTTCATTCCAGCATCTTCCATTCATTAACTGGCTTCATTCCAGCATCTTCCATTCATTAACTGGCTTCATTCCAGCATCTTCCATTCGTTAACTGGCTTCATTCCAGCATCTTCCATTCATTAACTGGCTTCATTCCAGCATCTTCCATTCATTAACTGGCTTCATTCCAGCATCTTCCATTTATCAACTGGCTTCATTCCAGCATCTTCCATTCATTAACTGGCTTCATTCCAGCATCTTCCATTCATTAACTGGTTTCATTCCAGCGTCTTCTATCCATTAACTGGCTTCATTCCAGCGTCTTCTATCCATTAACTAGCTTCATTCCAGCGTCTTCTATCCATTAACTGGCTTCATTCCAGCGTCTTCTATCCATTAACTGGCTTCATTCCAGCGTCTTCTATCCATTAACTGGCTTCATTCCAGCGTCTTCTATCCATTAACTGGCTTCATTCCAGCGTCTTCTATCCATTAACTGGCTTCATTCCAGCGTCTTCTATCCATTAACTGGCTTCACTCCGAAAACACTTTTCACAATATTTTAAAACTCACTAATTCATTTGAACTCAATGGGTTTCTTTTTCTCTAAATTATTTCAGTTGTATAATTGTTACTATATCACACTTTCATAATAATTACTTCCCAAATGTCAATTATGTTTACTCTAGTGTACGCTGATCCACCTTTGAATAGACAGAGGCATGGAAGTGCCTTGATGCTGGTGAAGAGCTCTTGGTTCGAGGGACTGGAGCTATTTCCTCCTGTCTTGGGTGGAAGCTGATTATATCTTGTAATAATGTTGGTAGAATTACCAATAATATGTTAGGTAAAAGGACACAAGTGCAACTAATGCAACATTTTATTGTGGCAACGTTTCGCTCTCAAGGGGCGACAAAGCTCCTGATTATATCTTATTTCCCCTCCAGGCGCTGTATGACCCTTATGAGACAAGAACGCTTAGCTGTTGGATTTAGCCCCGGCCCCAACCCTGCCACTTACATTTCCTCTCACCAACCTATTCTTCCATTATCCTCATTCACCATCCAAGGAATCTTACCTATACTCTCTCTCTCTCTCTCTCCCTTTGACCCTTATGTGTTTAGTGCTTCTCAATGAATAGAGTATAATAGTAATGCGAAATAAAATGAGACACCTCATAGCAGTATGGCAACTTTATGTGCTTGAAAACATTTCACTCGATATTCAAACTTTTTAAAGTCAATAAACAATACGTGAGTTACAGAATTTATACAGCTGATAGAAGAGTGAGATCTAACAACAAATAAATGAACCCAATAGGTCAATGAGAAATACATGTGGGTCTATTGTATAACCTTACATATTTCCAGGTGTTTTTGAAGTAACAGGGGTGCCATCTGGGGTGCGATTTGGAAACTTCCTTGGTTTCGTGTAATGGTGTTAGATGTGCTGATTATAGGAGATTTTAATCGCTGTTCGTGCCATACCTCTTTCCCTTCGCGCCAGTCTTTGTTCCTACTTCACCTGACTCTGTAATGACGTGGCCGCGCACCTGATGACCTGATCTGAAAAGTGGTAGGTCCAGAGAACAGATACTTGAACGCAAAGCTCGTCCTTGACGGCGCGAGGGCAAAAAACAGACGAGAAACTGTAGAGATAACCAGAGAAAGAGGTTCAAGATATATTTCCACTGAGAGCTTTTGAAACTCTTACTATGGAGAGACGACCCCAGTTCAACTGGACCTCTCTGTGCCGTATGTCATAGTCAGGCCACACTCGGGTCTGCTTTGCCAAACAGTTGGAAATTAACGCGAAAACCCGAATTTTAGAGCTCTCTCCTGGGATTTCGGTATAAACATTAAAATGGTATAAAATACCGACAGATTGTTAGGTAAGACACATATGCAACAGTTATGTATCTTTATTTTGAAACGTTTCGCCTACACAGTAGGCTTCTTCAGTCGAGTACAGAAAAGTTGATAGAAGCAGAAGATACTTGAAGACGATGTAATCAGTCCATCACCTCAAAACTTTAAGGGTGATGGACTGATTACATCGTCCTCAAGTATCTTCTGCTTCTATCAACTTTTCTGTACTCGACTGAAGAAGCCTACTGTGTAGGCGAAACGTTTCAAAATAAAGATACATAACTGTTGCATATGTGTCTTACCTAACGATTTCGGTATACTCTGTCACTCTGTCACCGGCTTCCCCAGGCCATTTGTTGTAAACTGTTCTAACTTGAACCCCTTTTTGAAGCTAGACTGACTAGACTATTACCGTTATATAAGCACAGATAGCCTAGGATTATACAGAAGCTTCAGCGTTGATCATTCTATAGAGGATTACCAAAGGAATAATCCTCTTCATACAACACTGATGACGGGTTGATAAGTCCTGAGGCAAGATGACATGCTTGTCCAATGAACAAAGGAAGAAGCTGATTAGTAATGAATTTGTGAATGACTGTATTTAAAGCTAACTGGACAAACTGTTAGTGCATCTCCCATTCCCAGGAATCTCGCTTAGTAAGACTTACGTTCTTAATCGTCTGGTTTGTCCAGTCAGCCGTTCCATGGGTTTGTGGTAGTGGCTGCAACAATCCTGCTCACTTCAACGAAAATCTTAGTAGTGAATTCAGCACCTAGGTCTGCCACTAATACTTTTATTTTAGGAGTTAATACCATAAAGGTAGATCAGATCTGCACCAACATAGTATAATGGCTCATTTACCTCAGAAAATGCTTGTAATTCTGCATTAATATGAAACAATTCCATCCGGTGTTAACAGTTTTAACACTGTTGTACATACCAGCCACATACGACAATAAATTAGAATAAAACATACCCTTACTCTGCTGATAAGTTCTAAAAACTCCTTGATATTCAGCCACTCTAGTTAAACAGCTAATCTGAGGGTAACTCATTAAATGATTAACAACACTATCTCTTAATTCCATGACATAGTACAACACTATATCAAATATGCATCAATAGTAGAATACACCAACAAGTATATTAATAAGACACAATATACGGTTTGTGGTATTTTGTTAAAAAGATGCATTGTCTGCCAGGAGTGAGACGAGACTTACAATTCTAGGGATATGATAGTCTCTGGCGAATGAAATTTGTCAATAAAATGTCATAAACCGGATACTGTGTCTTATCAACAGAACATTATCTTAAATTTCAAACTCGTCTCATGGCTGCCCAGTCTCTCAAGTCTTGACCGCTCCTCCTCCAAATATAAATTCTTTCCACCTTTCCTCCTTCTCTTGATACACTCTTAATTTGTTACTTCCTATTATGTCTACATTTCTTTTAACATTCACGGCTGCTGCATTTCTGCTTAAGGCGTCAGGCAGGATTTGCTCATACAGGATTTGCTACGTATGAGTTGACAGCTCAAATCCGAACCGAGACATTCTAAAACATTTAATTTTCTTTTTAAAGTTATCATAGACGAGCCCTGTAATTAGTTCTGATCTTGGAATGGCGTTGAGAGATACAAGACTCAAAGCACCACACGTATTCCACAACGGCTAACGCCCCTTATCTCTCATCACTTTCCTCTTGGGGGCCTCTAATTAATTCGAAGGCTACTTATATGCGACTCAGGTGCAGACACACTGGCGGACAAGACAGATGTGGTCACAAGTGTTCCGGGGGCACATGCCTCAGTCACTATCGCTCCCCCAAATTTCATCACCTTGATTGTTAGGTTTATGACTGGCAGTAATTCCTTCATCAGCAGGAACCACCCTCCTAGTAGCTGGTAAGCTACTAGGAGGGTGGTTTCCATTGGTATTTCTCCTCTGACGAATGCTTTAATATGCTGAAGGGAACGGGGTGGATATTTCTGGTGGATTATAACTCGAATCTCACACAAATTCAGGGAAAGCCTGGCACGTACTTTAGGACATCAGAAGACCGACGCTACTGCAGATGTAGATTCTTGGAACCTGATTCTGACATCACCCAGACTTAATCTACTAGACTTTATGGACTTCTCATGCGATACTTTAAAATAGAACGGTTTGAGAAAGTCCATTGCGATAAGAATATCATCTGGTTGTGTTAAACCTGAAGTGATAAAAACCTGAGGCACATCTTTTTCTAGAACGCGAAACACAGGTCCACCTCCTGTCCGGGTTGGCATGTCTGTCATTACTCTATTGACAACGTGGTCCTCTACAATAGAAACCTGGCTGCCAGTGTCAATGAATAACCCACTTACCTCGTATTCTTGGGTTTATGTTTACTGTAGAGGACGAAAGAAGCGAGAGACAGGTAGTCCTAATATGTCTCTCGACTCCGCAACACAATACGCTTGCTCAGCTCGGAGCCTCCCTGGTCGGAGGGACAGCTGACGCGTGACATGCCCTGTATGACTTAAGTTCACATACGAGCCCGAATAAAATTAATCATAGGGCACATCATATATACACTAAGAAATGTGTACATCTCGGTAAATATACGGTAAGAGTTTACCTTAATTATATTTTAAGTGTTAAAGTATTCTTAGACTGGTGGTGAACAAATGGCATGCAATCTAACTTGGTATCCCATCATAAAAAGATTTATTTGGTATCAACTGAACCTTTCCAATGTACAAGACAGAGTGGCTTTCGCCTCTTCAGAATCTAACTAAATTTATTTAGTGATTCATCGGGATTGATTCTCAAGTTAAACTCGCCTTCCTGGGTTGTCGTTGAGGAGAGTTTTTAGTTGTGTCGCCTGAGCGGCTAGTTAATTGTACACACGCAGCTCATCCTGTGAGTGGTAGCTCAAAAACCAGGATTACAGAGATCACAATGTGTCTTTGTCAGACCTCACTGAGTGCTATTACATCACTAGCAAGATATATTAGTAATTTCATATTTTACAGTTACTTCATAAAGTTGTTATACACAGTACAGTAAGGACTTCAATCTAAAAATATATATCGTATTACCACTAAAAAATTGAATATAAAAATGTTTATGACTGGGTTGTAATCTCTATGAAAACAATTCAATCATCTAGTCGATGCAAAATGTGGACACAACCTCAAGTTTCAGACGTCTTATCATTATCCTGTAAGGTAATCAAAAATGGTTATAATCATAACCATAATTTTTAAAGGAGCGGACCGGTAAGCCAGCGGAAGGATCCGGTGAGACGACCAAAAAATCCAGCAGCGGGTCATCATATGACTAAGACCCGCGTCAGGAAACACTTGCCCTGTTTCCTGACAAACCTTACCTGTAAGGATTGCATGTATGTGTCTGAAATGTTGAATATTTGGCCCCTGATTAGGTAAAAGCCCACCCATCGCCCCTGACTAGGTAATACTCCACCCATGACTCCTGAATGAGTAAGAGACTCTGGCTCCTGGCTGGGTAAGAGACTCTGGCTCGTGGCTGGGTAAGAGACTCTGGCTCCTGGCTGGGTAAGAGACTCTGGCTCCTGGCTGGGTAAGAGAGACTGGCTCCTGGCTGGGTAAGAGAGACTGGCTCCTGGCTGGGTAAGAGACTCTGGCTCCTGGCTGGGTAAGAGACTCTGGCTCCTGGCTGGGTAAGAGAGACTGGCTCCTGGCTGGGTAAGAGAGACTGGCTCCTGGCTGGATAAGAGAGACTGGCTCCTGGCTGGGTAAGAGACTCTGGCTCCTGGCTGGGTAAGAGAGACTGGCTCCTGGCTGGGTAAGAGACTCTGGCTCCTGGCTAGGTAAGTGATTGTGGCTCCTGGCTGGGTAAGAGACGAGGGACATGGTTATTAAACAGATAGACAAATTGAAGCAAAATAAGTCCCCGGGACCCGATGAGCTGTTTTCCAGGGTACTTAAGGAATGCAAGATGGAGCTATTGTGGCTCCTGGCTGGGAAAAAAACTCTGGCTCCTGACTGGGTAAGAGAGACTGGCTCCTGGCTGGGTAAGAGAGACTGGCTCCTGGCTGGGTATGAGATTGTGGCTCCTGGCTGGGAAAGAAACTCTGGCTCCTGGCTGGGTAAGCGATTGTGGCTCCTGGCTGGTTAAGAAACTCGGGCTCCTGGATGGGTAAGAGAGACTGGCTCCTGGATGGGTAAGACTGGCTCTTGGCTGGGTAAGAGACTCTGGCTCCTGGCTGGGTAAGCGATTGTGGCTCCTGGCTTGGTAAGAGACTCTGGCTCTTGGCTGGGCAAAAGACTCTGGCTCCTGGATGGGTAAGCGATTGTGGCTCCTGGCTGGGTAAGAGATTGTGGCGCCTGGCTGGGAAAAAACTCTGGCTCCTGGCTGGGTAAGAGACTCTGGCTCCTGGTTGGATAAGCGATTGTGGCTCCTGGCTGGGTAAGAGACTCTGGCTCTTGGCTGGGTAAGAGACTCTGGCTCCTGGCTGGGTAAGAGACTCTGGCTCCTGGCTGGGTAAGAGACTCTGGCTCCTGGCTGGGTAAGCGATAGTGGCTCCTGGCTGGGTAAGAGATTGTGGCTCCTGGGTGGGTAAGAGATTGTGGCTCCTGGCTGGGAAAGAAACTCTGGCTCCTGACTGGGTAAGAGAGACTGGCTCCTGGCTGGGTAAGCGATTGTGGCTCCTGGCTGGGTAAGAGATTGTGGCTCATGGCTGGGTAAGAGATTGTGGCTCCTGGCTGGTTAAGCGATTGTGGCTCCTGACTGGGTAAGAGACTCTGGCTCCTGGATGGGTAAGAGACTCTGGCTTCTGGCTGGGTAAGAGATTGTGGCTCCTGGCTGGGAAACAAACTCTGGCTCCTGGCTGGGTAAGAGATTGTGGCTCCTGGCTGGGAAAAACTCTGGCTCCTGACTGGGTAAGAGATACTGGCTCCTGGCTGGGTAAGAGATTGTGGCTACAGGCTGGGAAAGAAACTCTGGCTCCTGGCTGGGTAAGCGATTGTGGCTCCTGGATGGTTAAGAAACTCTGGCTCCTGGATGGGTAAAAGAGACTGGCTCCTGGATGGGTAAGACTGGCTCTTGGCTGGGAAAGAGAGACTGGCTCCTGGCTGGGTAAGCGATTGTGGCTCCTGACTGGTTAAGAAACTCTGGCTCCTGGATGGGTAAGAGAGACTGGCTCCTGGATGGGTAAGAGAGACTGGCTCCTGGATGGGTAAGAGAGACTGGCTCCTGGATGGGTAAGAGAGACTGGCTCTTGGATGGGTAAGAGAGACTGGCTCTTGGATGGGTAAGAGACTCTGGCTTCTGGCTGGGTAAGCGATTGTGGCTCCTGGCTGGCTAAGAGATTGTGGCTCCTGGCTGGGAAAAAGCTCTGGCTCCTGGCTGGGTAAGAGAGACTGGCTCCTGGCTGGGTAAGCAATTGTGGCTCCTGGCATCGTAAGAGAGACTGGCTCTTGGCTGGGTAAGAGACTCTGGCTCCTGGGTGGGTAAGAGACTCTGGCTCCTGGCTGGGAAAGCGATTGTGGCTCCTGGCTGGGTAAGAGATTGTGGCTCCTGGGTGGGTAAGAGATTGTGGCTCCTGGCTGGGAAAAACTCTGGCTCCTGACTGGGTAAGAGAGACTGGCTCCTGGCTGGATAAGCAATTGTGGCTCCTGGCTGGGTAAGAGACTGGCTCTTGGCTGGGTAAGAGACTCTGGCTCCTGGGTGGGTAAGAGACTCTGGCTCCTGGCTGGGTAAGCGATTGTGGCTCCTGGCTGGGTAAGAGATTGTGGCTCCTGGGTGGGTAAGAGATTGTGGCTCCTGGCTGGGAAAAACTCTGACTCCTGACTGGGTAAGAGAGACTGGCTCCTGACTGGGTAAGAGAGACTGGCTCTTGGCGGGGTAAGAGATTGTGGCTACAGGCTGGGAAAGAAACTCTGGCTCCTGGATGGGTAAAAGAGACTGGCTCCTGGATGGGTAAGACTGGCTCTTGGCTGGGTAAGAGACTCTGGCTCCTGGCTGGGTAAGCGATTGTGGCTCCTGGCTGGTTAAGAAACTCTGGCCCCTGGATGGGTAAGAGAGACTGGCTCCTGGATGGGTAAGAGAGACTGGCTCTTGGATGGGTAAGAGAGACTGGCTTCTGGCTGGGTAAGCGATTGTGGCTCCTGGCTGGGTAAGACATTGTGGCTCCTGGCTGGGAAAAAAAAACTCTGGCTCCTGGCTGGGCAAGAGACTCTGGCTCCTGGCTGGGTAAGAGATTGTGGCTCCTGGCTGGGTAAGCGATTGTGGCTCCAGGCTGGGTAAGCGATTGTGGCTCCTAGCTGGGCAAGAGATTGTGGCTCCTGGCTGGGAAAGAGATTGTGGCTCCTGGCTGGGTAAGCGATTGTGGCTCCTGGCTGGGTAAGCGATTGTGGCTCCTGGCTGGGTAAGAGATTGTGGCTCCTGGCTGGGAAAAAAAACTGGCTCCTGGCTGGGTAAGAGACTCTGGCTCCTGGCTGGGTAAGAGAGACTGGCTCCTGGCTGGGTAAGAGACTCTGGCTCTTGGCTGGGTAAAAGACTCTGGCTCTTGGCTGGGTAAGCGATTGTGGCTACTGGCTGGGTAAGAGATTGTGGCTCCTGACTGGGAAAGAAACTCTGGCTCCTGGCTGGGTAAGAGACTCTGGCTCCTGGCTGGGTAAGAGATTGTGGCTCCTGGCTCGGAAAAAACTCTGGCTCCTGGCTGGGTAAGAGACTCTGGCTCTTGGCTGGGTAAAAGACTCTGGCTCCTGGCTGGGTAAGCGATTGTGGCTACTGGCTGGGTAAGAGATTGTGGCTCCTGACCTGGAAAGAAACTCTGGCTCCTGACTGGGAAAGAAACTCTGGCTCCTGGCTGGGTAAGAGACTCTGGCTCCTGGCTGGGTAAGAGATTGTGGCTCCTGGCTCGGAAAAAACTCTGGCTCCTGGCTGGGTAAGAGACTCTGGCTCCTGGCTGGATAAGCAATTGTGGCTCCTGGCTGGGCAAGAGACTCTGGCTCTTGGCTGGGTAAGAGACTCTGGCTCCTGGCTGGGTAAGCGATTGTGGCTCCTGGCTGGGTAAGCGATTGTGGCTCCTGGATGGGAAAAAAACTCTGGCTCCTGACTGGGTAAGAGAGACTGGCTCCTGGCTGGGTAAGAGATTGTGGCTCCTGGCTGGGTAAGAAACTCTGGCTCCTGGCTGGGTAAGCGATTGTGGCTCCTGGCTGGTTAAGAAACTCGGGCTCCTGGATGGGTAAGAGAGACTGGCTCCTGGATGGGTAAGACTGGCTCTTGGCTGGGTAAGAGACTCTGGCTCCTGGCTGGGTAAGCGATTGTGGCTCCTGGCTGGGTAAGAGACTCTGGCTCTTGGCTGGGCAAGAGACTCTGGCTCCTGGCTGGGTAAGCGATTGTGGCTCCTTGCTGGGTAAGAGATTGTGGCGCCTGGCTGGGAAAAAACTCTGGCTCCTGGCTGGGTAAGAGACTCTGGCTCCTGGCCGGATAAGCGATTGTGGCTCCTGGCTGGGTAAGAGACTCTGGCTCTTGGCTGGGTAAGAGACTCTGGCTCCTGGCTGGGTAAGAGACTCTGGCTCCTGGCTGGGTAAGAGACTCTGGCTCCTGGCTGGGTAAGCGATAGTGGCTCCTGGCTGGGTAAGAGATTGTGGCTCATGGCTGGGAAAGAAACTCTGGCTCCTGACTGGGTAAGAGACACTGGCTCCTGGCTGGGTAAGCGATTGTGGCTCCTGGCTGGGTAAGAGATTGTGGCTCATGGCTGGGTAAGAGATTGTGGCTCCTGGCTGGGTAAGAGATTGTGGCTCCTGACTGGGTAAGAGACTCTGGCTCCTGGCTGGGTAAGCGATTGTGGCTCCTTGCTGGGTAAGAGATTGTGGCTCCTGGCTGGGAAAGAAACTCTGGCTCCTGGCTGGGTAAGAGATTGTGGCTCCTGGCTGGGTAAGAAACTCTGGCTCCTGGCTGGGTAAGAAACTCTGGCTCCTGGCTGGGTAAGAAACTCTGGCTCCTGGCCAGGTAAGAGATTGAGAACTTCTGCGACTTAACTAGTTGTTCATCGGTCACCAGTTAGCCAATTTTTTTAATTACGAACTGATTTGATGGAATGATACAACTGGTCACATCTTTGTTCTACGGACTATGGTACCGCCGCCCGTCCGTTCCTCCACTCTTTCCATCCTTACTCTCTCTTGCCACTCATTATCTACCACACTCCCTCTCCTTCCTTCCGCCACCCATCATAAACCTACCTCCCTCCACTCTTTCCTGCCATTTCCCCATCCTCTCCCTCCCTCCACACCTTCATTCCTCTGTACATTCCGTACCTCCCAACAATCGTATCTTAGACATCAATTACACAAGCAAAAAAAAAACTCCCTCTGCCTCTATCTTTCTCTCTCGCCAATAACGATCCACCAATCACAGAAATTAACACAATTTGCTCACAAAAAGCAATTTAGACGTCA
>NC_091346.1:4578327-4600827 GCF_038502225.1 Cherax quadricarinatus
TCGTCACGTACCACGATTCGCTGTTGCCTTCCTGTGAGGTAGTCCCTGATCCATTGCAGTGCCCTTCCTGTTATGCATGCCTGGTCCTCAAGCTTTTGCACTAATCTTTTATGAGGAACTGTGTCAAAGGCTTTCTTGCAGTCCAAGAAAATGCAATCTACCCACCCTTCTCTCCCATGTCTTACTTCCGTTACCATGTCATAAAACTCCAGTAGGTTCATGACACAGGATTTTCCTTCCATGAATCCGTGCTGGTTGTCGTTTATAAGCTTGTTCTGTTCTAGGTGCTCCACCACTCTCCTCCTGATAATCTCCATGACTTTGCATACTATACACGTCAGTGACACTGGTCTGTAGTTTAGTGCCTCGTGTCTATCTTCTTTCTTAAAAATGGGGACTACATTTGCCGTCTCCCATTCCTCAGGTACTTGCCCAGTTTCAATGGATGTTTTGAAAATTGTTGTTAGTAGCACACACAAAGTCTCTGCTCCCTCTCTAAGGACCCACGGAGAGATGTCCGGTCCCAATGCCTTTGAGGTATCAAGTTCACATAGCAGCTTCTTCAACTCCTAGGTTGTGTGTATTTCATCTAGCACTTGTTAGCATATCCGCTGTTGGTGTAACTCCCCGTTCTGACTTTCCGGAGTCCTTTCTATCTTCACTGTAAATACTTCCTCAAATCTCATGTTGAGCTCCTCACATACTTCTTGGTCGTTTCTTGTGAGCTCCCCACCTTCCTTTTTCAGCCTGATTACCTGGTCCTTGACTGCTGTCTTCCTTCAGACTTGACTTTCGATGCAGCGTCGTTTTCGTACTGTCGCTGGGCCTCCCTTCATATTTGTGCTTACTCGTTTTTAGTTCTTTGACTAATCCCTTTTATTTTCCTGGGTCCTTGTCTTCTGTACTTTTTTCCACTCTCTAGCACACTTAGTTTTTGCCTCCCTACACCTTGGGGTAAACCAAGGGCTCGTTCTGGTCTTCCCTTTATTTTCGTTGCTCTTGGGAACAAACTCTCGTCTGTCTCCTTGCATTTTGTTGTCACAGTCCATCATTTCGTTTACTGATTTTCCTACCAATTCTCTTTCCCATTGAACCTCTTGCAGAAAGTTCCTCATGCCTGTGTAGTCTTTCCTTCTGTAGTCTGGTTGTTTCCCATCCTACTCCTGTTACCCTCTCCACTTGTAACTCTATGTATTCAAAGCTCAGAACCACTCAAGGTGAATACGAGGTCCAGTCTTGCTGGTTCATCCTCATCTCTCTCTCTGGTATTGTTCTTAACATGTTGTTGCATGAGATTTTCCAGTACCACATCCATCATCTTGGCTCTTCATGTTTTCGGGCCCCCATGTGGCTCCAGGTTTTCCCACTCACTCTCCTTGTGATTGAAATCACCCATAACTATTATCTTTGCTCTATCCATGTGAGCTCTTCTGGCCACCTCAGTTAGTGTGTCAACCATTGCTCTGTTTCTCTCTTCATATTCTTCAAAAGGCCTCTTGCAGTTCTGTAGTGGGTTGTATATCACTGGAATGACTACCTTATGTCCCCCAGACTGAATTGTACCTACTATGTAGTCCCTTTCGCCCATTTTGTCCATTCCTTTCATTTCCTCAAATCCTTATCGGTTTTTAATGAGCAGTGCAACTCCTTCCCGTCTGCTCCCTCCATCTTTCCTCAGGGTCTGATACCCGGGTGGGAAGATTGCATCTGTTTTCATCCCGGCGAGTTTCGTATTTGTGAGTATTATAATGTCTGGGGACGTCTCCTTGATTCTTTCATGCCGATCTTCATATTTATTTATTCCATCCGAATTTGTATACCAAACCTTCAACTTCTTTTCGAAAAATGTGGTCTGGGGAGAACGTTGGGGCTGGGGGAGCGGGAGACCTGACGGGGAACTATGGGGGGTTGCTGTGGGAGTGGAGTTTGTGATGAGGGGGGTAGGGGTAGTGGGTACGGTGTGTGAGTTTTGGGTTAGATTGTTGGTTGCATTGGGGTTGTCGTGGTTGAGGCCCTTCTGTAGGTGTAGGGGTGTGTGTGTGTGTGTGTGTGTGTGTGTGTGTGTGTGTGTGTGTGTGTGTGTGTGTGTGTGTGTGTGTGTGTGTGTGTGTGTGTGCGCGCGTGCGTGCGTGCGTGCAGCAATAACACTCTCAAGGAGACAGCTTTTGAGGACTTTCAACCAACTAGTGGTGAGAGTTCTGGCTGGGGAGGAGTTGGATGGCTCTTCTTTAGCAACAGCTTGGCCCAAAATTTGAGCAATTAAATACACATTTTTGGTAAAGCCTCTCCAGCTTACTGTCCAGTGTTCGGCACAACGTTCGTCACTTTCCATTTGTTTGTGTGTATTTGTGTACGTAGCTGAGTTTACAGGTGTTGAACTGTAGCTCTTGGTCCTGCCTCTTAACAACGGATTATTTGACGTGATCTGTCATTTTTTTTATCTGATGCGCATGTGTGTGTGTGTGTGTGTGTGTGTGTGTGTGTGTGTGTGTGTGTGTGTGTGTGTGTGTGTGTGTGTGTGTGTGTGTACTCACCTATTTGTGGTTGCAGGGGTCGAGTCGTAGCTCCTAGCCCCGCCTCTCTCCCTGCTCTGTGAGCTTGATCAAACCTCGTCTTAGACTATGTATGGTTCCCGCCTCCACTACGTCACTTTCTAGTCTATTCCACTTCCTGACAACTCTGTGACTGAAGAAATACTTCCTAACGTCCCTTTGACTCATAGGAGTCTTCAACTTCTAATTGTGAGCCCTTGTTTTTGTGTCCCATCTCTGGAACATCCCGTCTTTGTCCACTTTGTCAATTCCTCGCAGTATTTTATATGTAGTTATGTCTCCCATGACCCTCATATCCTCCAGTGTCGTCAGGCCGACTAGCCTCATTGAAAACCTTTGTACTTTCTCTAATTTCTTAACGTGCTTGACCAGGTGTGGATTCCAAATTGGTGCTGCATACTCCAATATGGGCCTGACGTATATGGTGGACAGAGTCTTGAACGATTCCTTACGGAGGTATCGGAACGCTATTCTTAGGTTTGCCAGGCGCCCGTATGCTGCAGCAGTTATCTGATTGATGTGTACCTCAGGAGATGTGCTCGGCATTATACTCACCCCAAGATCTTTTCCATTTTGTGAGGTTTGCAGTCTTTGGCCACCTAGACTATACTCTGTTTGCGGTCTTCTTTGCCCTTTCCCGATCTTCATGACTGCATTTGGTGGGGTTAAATTCAAGGACCCAGCTGCTGGACCAGGCTTGTAGTGTCCAGGTCTCTTCGTAATTGAGCCTGATCCTCGACCGATTTATTTCTCCTCATTAACTTCACATCATCTGCAAACAAGGACACTTCTGAGTCTATCCCTTCCGTTATATCATTTACATACACCAAAAACAGAAAAAGTCCTAGGACTGACCCTTGTGGAACCCCGCTCGTCACAGGCGCCCACTCTGACACCTCGTCACATATGATGACTCGCTGTTGCCTCCCTGTTATGCAGTGCCTTTCCTGTTATGCGTGCTTGATCCTCTAGTTTTTGTATTAACCTCTTGTGAGGAACTGTGTTGAGGACCTTGCAGTCCAAGGAAATGCAGTCTATCCACCCCTCTCTCTCATGTTTTACTTCCGTTACCATGTCATAAAACTCCAGTAGGTTCGTGACACCGAATTTTCCTTCCCTGAAGCCGTGCTGGTTGTCGTTTATAAGCTTGTGTCGTTCTAGGTGTAGGTGTGTGTGTGTATGTGTGTGTGTGTGTGTGTGTGTGTGTGTGTGTGTGTGTGTGTGTGCTAGCAACCACTTGTCAAAGGTACATGTCGACAGACACTTCTCAACACATTCGCACAAGTCCACATTTTTCAACACTGTCCATCAACATCTCTGGCCTGACATCTGCCTGGGAAGGAGCGACCTGCTAACATTCTAACACCGTCACGCTGCAGGTACTAGTAACAGGACTCTGGTAACTCCTCATCTTATCTTTGACGTTAAGCTACGACCGCTCGTCAATAAGATAATCAGCCGGTTTTTTTTTTCTGCCAACAGTTGCAGAAGATTCTTGCTTCTTCTCGTTGTCTGACGAGTGCGAAACTGTTCTGTGTTAAGTACAGTATTATAACCCAATTAGTTCAAGGAGCCTTGGGGCATTCAGCTTCGTGAAGAGGTAAAATCATTGGAAGTAATTCACAAATACTCAGAGATGAATAAGTGTTTTCCTGCCAGGGTTCAACGGCAGTACAATATTATACTGAGAGGGAAACAAAGAGGAAAGACGGGTTCACGTTGTGATCAAATGACTCCCAAAACAACCATACACCTAACCCACTCCTTCACAAACACATCTGAAATTATGTGGCAACTTTCGCGGCGCTCATAAAAAATTATGGATGCTTATTACGAGTTACATGAAACACAGACACATACATACATACATACGTACACACAACACACAGACACAAACACACACGCGAACACACAAGCGCAAACATACACATACACACACACACCAGGCCTAGTGTCTAATCGACATGTGCCTAGGACAAAATGGTAACTAACATACACAGGAAGTATTTCTTCAGCCACAAAGTAGTCAGGAAGTGGAATAGTTTGTGAAGCGATGTAGTGGAGGCAGAATCCATACATAGCTTTAAGCAGAGGTATGATAAAGCTCACGGCTCAGGGAGAGTGACCTAGTAGCGACCTGTGAACAGGCGGGACCAGGAGCTTGGAATCGACCCCTGCAACCTCAGCTAGGTGAGTACAACTAGGTGAGTACACACACACACACACACACACACTTGTCTCGTGTAATTTTATGTCTGTGAATCTCGAAAAGATCTGCGTGCTAGAGTGTGTCGAATTTGTTCAGTATCTTAAAGGTTTGTATGAAGTCACTTCTTAGCCTTTCCCGAATGTTAACAGGTTGAGTAATACAAGTCTTTCCTCGCGATTTCGTTCTTAATTAAATGGGTTTTCTTCATGTCTTCTACTCTCACTCAATGCTATCGTAATCTTTTATTTATAATTAATGGATCAGAGTGGATAGAATATTCAAGGTGGAGCCAGGCAAGTGCTAATATTTTTTCGGTGTTTTTGTTTGAATTTTCTTGATGTAAAGCCGAACATCCTGTCGGCTGCAGTCCTCCCAGCTAAACATTTTTAGTAAATTTTAGGACATTACTTATGAATATTCCCAGGTCTTCCTCTAGTTGTCTCTGAGTGGGATTTCGTGCAAGTTAAACTCGCACTATATATTCTTATATCTAAATTGCATTTCCTCACACTTGTCAACACTGAAGATGATAACCCCTATTTTTCTGATCACTGCGACAGCCTGTCCAGGTGTATTTCTAGCAATTTTAAAAGATTTATCAATTATGTTTCTTGGGTATTTCAAATCATTACCCATTTCATAAATTTTGGATATTTCCTCATCTATGAACTCTGGACTACAAATACGTAAAGCTCTCAAAAACGTTGATGAGAAAACGGACAGTTTATCTCTTATCTTGATGTGAAGAATAATAATGGACATAGGAACACTTATTTGTAGGTTTTCTGTAAATTTTAAATTTGAATTCATTATTACCCTTAATAATTAAAACATCTAGAAAAGGCAATGAGTTATTTTCTTCAAACTCAAACTTCAAACTCATTGCCTTTTCCAGATGTTTTAATTAAGGGTAATAATGAATTCAAATTTAAAATTTACAGAAAACCTACAAATAACTGTTCCTATGTCCACTATTATTCTTCACATCAAGATAAGAGTTAAACTGTCCGTTTTCTCATCAATGTTTTTGAGAGCTTTACGTATTTGTAGTCCTGAGTTCATAGATGAGGAAATATAAAAAATTTATGAAATAGGTAATGATTTGAAATACCCAAGAAACGTAATTGATAAATCTTTTAAAATTGCTAGAAACAACTTTTTACAATCCAAAAAGGGACAACCAGCCTTATTTAACTAAAAAATATTTTGGTTCTCCCTTACCATGAAAACTTGGTTGATATGCCTTCTCTTCTTAAGACTTTTAATATCAAAGTTGTATTTAAAAATCTTGATACAGTAAAAAACTTTTGATAAAGAATTCCCCCCAAAATGCTGACGGATGTGTCTATAAGATTCCTTGTAAAATTTGCGATAAAGTTTATTACGGTCAAACTGGTAAAAATCTCGAACTAAGATTAAAACAACAAATATAGCATTAGAACAGGACAAGATTCCAATGCTCTATTTATTCACGTGAGAGATTATAACCATCCAATTGATTTTCAAAAAGTTGCGAAAGGTGTATCAAGCAAGTCCATGGTCGACAAGAATATAATTGAATCTTGTTTCATAAAAAGCAGTTTTGACAATAATATGAATATTTCCTTTGGTTTATATAAATTAGATCCATTTATAATTAATAGAATTTGAGAAGAATTTAATAATACATTGGACAAATAATAAATTTTAAAATTCTTAATTCTTGGGTAGCATAGTTTGTTGGTGGGCTGTGTAAAGGACCTGTCTAGTTGGGCCAGCGGGCCTGCTGCAGTGTTCCATTTCTTATGAGTTGCGCGTCAGGTGTTGCTTTCTTGTGGGATGTGATAGTGAGGTGTGGGCTAGACCCGTTATATGCCTTTCTTTGATGCATTACTTTCATTGTTCCTTGATAATGTGAATAGTCACGAAAGCGCTTGGAATTTCTCTATTCTTTCACAGTGGTTGTTTTGCATATTCTGAAATCACCTGTTTACTGTGATCTTATTGCATATATATATATATATATATATATATATATATATATATATATATATATATATATATATATATATATATATATATAAAATATATTACAGAGAGAGAGAGACAGAGAGAAAGAGAGGCAGAGAGAGAGAGAGAGAGAGAGAGAGAGAGAGAGAGAGAGAGAGAGAGAGAGCAGATATAAAAATCTGAGGAACAAAATAGAGGTTAGAATGGAAGTATTGGGGTGAAAGTGAAGAGAGAATTCAAATTGTGGAGAAGAAAAGAGGTTACAGGGGGTAAGGTGAACGACGGGGTGAGAAAGAAAAGAATGTCGAGAAATACTCATAGTGTCTTCTATTGCAAGACGTTAAGGCATGCCAGGAAGAGGTAATTAATACCAGAGAACAGTAAGACCAGGGAGAGTGCATGTCTGTAGTTAAGGATTAGAATTACTAGTAGATGTATCTGAGACGGACCAAAATAAACTCTGTCACAATAACTCCTCCTCCCTATCACAGCTTATCTCTCAAGATAAACACACACACGGAAAGTGAAAGAAATTTAAGAAAATTGGCTATTAAATGTACTTTATTTCAGTAATTAGTTCTTATAAGACAACCCACAATATCAGCTGACCTTGGGGAATAGTTGCGAGTTTTGTTTAGCTCAAAGACGAGCTACGAAATGGCTACCAGAACTAAAAGATATACAATACAAACTCTTTAAGAGAAAACAAGTGGTCTTACAGTTATTTTGGATTGTGTATCTATAAACAATGTCGTTGCAGAACCCCTAGTCATGACAGTCATTTCGGGCAAACATGAGTTTCGAAGAAAGGCTGAGAGCATTGGACGTGCCATCAATGGCTGCAAGAAGAAAGAGAGATATGATAACTTCGTATAAGATTATCAAAGGATACGAAAGAAATCAATAGCTATAAACTAAGAAAGAAGTAACGAAGTGATATTAAGAAGTTCTTCATAATGTGGTCGAACAATGGAATAACTTGTAGGAAGTATAGTTGCTACAACCCTTGGAAATTTAAACTGTATAATCAATTAATAACTAGTCGAAGACGGCATTCACGAACTTACCTCTGCCACTATAGCCAGAGAGAGAGAATTTTACACACACACACACACACACACACACACACATATACATATATATATGGACACTCGACTCACATCTTTTTAAGAAGTAATATGATATCCTGCAAATAAGATACTCAGATGTTGCACATGTGTCTAATTCTTCATCAAATATGACAGAGTCAAGAGGCAGAATCCAAGTCAGTCGATTGTAGGTCAAAGCGTCTCGAAAGACAGAAACCCGACCCACGCAACCACAACTAGACTAGTACATGATAAACTCAACATCCACGTACAGTAACTTACTACGACGTGAACAATGCTAACCTCCTTTGGCGTGTACATGTCCCGGCTGGCTATCTCCATTACGTACCTGCAATAATAGTTATTTTTATTAAAGCTTTTAAAACAGGCCACAAAAAAGTTCTAACATGTTTAGTGAATATCTTATAGAGGAACATAGAAAAAAATGATATTCTAAGATATGGACAAGAATATGATATAAAAAAATGGGTAAATTAATAAAAAGAGTTGCTTAATTAGTGGATTAAACTGTCTCTCTCTCTCTCCTAAGTTTGTTCAACAGCAAGTTGGGTGACACTGTTCTCAGGTCCTTGACCAAGATTCAACCTCAAGCACAGATTACATTGAAAAGTGTAGAGTGGAAACGTATCATAAATATCTTCTCACTGCACTTTAGTCTATAGGAGGGAGCTTCAGAATTCCCCGAAGAAAGTTCTCGATCACAAAGGTTGTGGTGATTACGTCAGATTGTGTGTAGGGACCCTCAACAGCCTGACGAATCAGGTTGTCAACTGGCAGGTCTGGTCTGGGACCACGCCATGAGAACGATGATGCAAACTTCATGCAACTTTCAGCATACACAGTCACAAAATACCAAGCAAACCGAAGCAGCTGTGTACAAACACAAGATATTAACACACTGTGTTAGGGAGCTACACATCAGGTGTCAAAATCACCTGGGACCGGCTTCAAGGATTGTTTTATTCTCACTGGCCAGCCTGAAACAAACCTTCCTTATTGACTGCCTTGTCAACCAGGCTGTTGGTGCTAGTGGCCCACAGGCTCCCCGGGCCTTCATAACCTGGTTGATCAGACACTTGTCAAAGGTAGTAGCCAAGTTTCTTCTTGAATATTTTTACCTTTGTTCCGGCAATACTTTCTGATATTTGTTCTAACAGGTTGAACAGTCTCTACATAAAGAGCAGAATGGGAGGATGGAGGAGGATGAAAAGACGAACATGATGACATGACCAAAACAAAACCGGAAACAAATACGACGACCGAAATGACAACAATCACGACAAAATAAAAAGCAAGTGAATTCAAGATAAACTAACACAAACACTATTCAAAGTTTCCCCGAATCGTCATCTCTTCGTCTACGTCTACGTCTCTCTCTCTCTCTCTCTCTCTCGGTTCCTGAGCCAGATCTGTTTAATGTCTGGAGTGGAATTAAGGAGTTGAATCAGAGCGGCAGGAACACGAAAGCTACACCAGAAACAGCAGCAACAAGTGGTATCCGGGTGTGCAGGGATTAGTTACAACAACCGTGCTAGCTCTAGTGTAGGACGGCATATAATCACAGCAATGACCGTCAACAACAGCTAACAACGGCAGCTTCAGCAGACTTAGAAACTTTAGGCTGCAGAAGCAGACATAGCAACAGAAGAGTAACGTGATATACACAGGAGCGGCGTAGCAACAACACAGCAGTACATGGCTTCAGCTGCAGCAAAATGAAATCAGCATAGCAAAGACAGTTACTGTAACAGAGCAACAAAAGCAGCACAAAACAGAAGCAGTAACAGAAGTAGTACAGCAGTAATAACTCGGCACTAAACAGTCACCAGTCACTTCCTAAGTACAGAATAATCCGCTGTCTATTAAGATCCTATTAACTTGACGGGTGTAGGCCCACTTTGATTCCCCTAATAAACATGTATCTAAGGAAACATACAGAGGATAAAGGAACACGGCAGCAGGTCTATTAACCCATGAAAGGCAAATCCAATGAACATTTACCCATTTTCATTCATGAATCTTTATAAATTTTAAACTTTTCTATTTACTTTAATAAGACTAAGACCACTAAAATCGCTCCTTAGGAGAACGACAGGCTCGGCAGACGGTGTAAAATACTGACTAAAACGCAAAAATGCAAAGGAATAAGTGTAAAGGAACCAACGCTCTTATAAGGGGAATTACCAACAGACCCATGACTTTCTTCAAGCCAGAAATATAAAATTTCCTCAAGTTAGTTCCTAAACAGCAAATGCTGTGGTGCATACGCTGAACTGTGTGCGGCTGGCATTAATCCAGTAGCTTAACTGATCATCTTATTAACCAGGCCTGGTCGTGGGGTCGGTAACCCTCGGAACTTATTACACTTCAGCTACTCTGCAACTCTCCATTCGTATACTAGTTGATCTCCACACAAATGTTAAGCAATGTTCTTAAGTCGAGGACTATAATAAGTCTAAGTGTTTAGTTAGTGGAAGATTTTAGCATAACATGTCCCCAATTGGATGTGAAATAATCATTTATAAAAAAAGGTTTTAAGTTTTGGGGTAATTTGTTAAATGAAATGTTTGTATCTTCATTAGGCTGCCCAAAAGAAATAAAAGCTGGACATGTCCTCCGTAAGACTATGTTAAATATTGAAATATAAACATACATTCAAAAATTTAGACAGATAGGAAATTATTTAGAGGCAGTCACCACTTGTACATTATTGCAGATAATCAGAGAATATGTAAATGGTAGCTACCTCTAATATTATCCCATGCAATTTATTTTGCACGTATACTTACATTACAATATTTAACATAGACAGTCTCCTTGTCACCCAGTCTGGGTGACAAGGAAGTGACATATGCCAGGGATCAACGTCACTGATACGCTGATCTTCATCTATCGCAAGTAAAAGGCATCATTAATGAGAGTTAAGACTCTTGATTTTGGAAAGTAGTATTATCATAACTGATCGTAAACACTGAGAATTAAAAAAAATAATAATGTCTTTTTTTCTAGGGAGTAGGTTGTCTGGTGCTTGCCTGCAAAACTACCAACCTTACGATTTAGAACTTCTAAAGATAATTTTTCAATTCGTCTCCAATAAAGAAATATCTACGGAAGAAACATATACAGAAAAAACGTCTACACAAGAAATACCTATGAAAGAAACATCGATGGAAAAAACACTTACAGAAAAAATATCTATGAAAGAAACATCGATGGAAGACGTATGTACGGAAGAAACGCCTACATAACTACGGAAGAAACACTTACAGAAGAAACATCTACGGAAGGAAAAAAATCTGCAACACGCACTACAAGAATCCAGAGCTAAAACAATTGATGAGAAATTCGAGATCATCCAGGTTGTGATAACCGTACGCCTGCTGGTAGTAACAGCCTAGATGGTCTGGCAGCGATCTCTGGCATCAAGCCGGTGCTGTGAGGGTAGAACAATCCTCGAAACGGCCACAGTGTCATGTTTACAACCAGTACAAGCCACTCCATTATTCTGGCACTCAAGGTGGAGGCATAACGACTTTCTAGTCAGAATTTACACACCTGGCTTGTGCCAAATACTGCAAACTGTCCACAAGTTACTCCACCTGTGTTAATTACTAGAGGAATACCCAGGATAAGACTACTACAGCCCGGGGTAAGATATCACGGCCCTCTGTACGATTATCGAAGCCAAGGCGACTATGTCCCAAATCTTAACACCAAAATCACTCACTTTGAAGACAAAAAACTCGGTAGGAGCAAAATACCACAAAAAAGCAGGGCCGCAATGAATACACTAGAAGAATTCAATAAATATAAAGAGACCAGGACTCTTTACACATCCTCCCTTCATGTATAAGAAAAATTACCAACAAGCCCCTGGTTGTCGTAAAAACGAGATCTTGAAAAAATCCTCAAGTCAGTGAGTGATCAACAGAGAGGTCTGGTCAGGGCCGCGGGGGCGATGATCCACGAAGTTGTTTGCATGTAACTTGTGTCACCTGTGGTTCCATGTAACCTGTAGGTTATTTGCGCAGTGCGTGGTGCACATGGAAGAACGTAAAGAGTGAACGTCTAAGAAGTGAGAAGCTTAACGGGCATGACTGGTATTACACCACAGTGATCAGAACTGGAGCTACTGCTGTTTCTGGTACACACAAATGATATTGCTAGGGAGATACAAGCCTACGTATTTCTGCTTGATGAAGATGTCAAACTAATTATTTTAATAAATATTAGAAAAGACGGAGGAAAAGCTACAAGAGGCTCTGGAGAGACTACATCATTACCTAAAGGTTACCTTTAGACAGACGCGGATCCACGAATTGTCCAGAGATGGGCAGAGGCACCATCGTTGCCTGTACCCAGGGAAAGAGGGGCGGAAATAACTCCATGAAGGAGCTATTTTTTATGCGTTCATGAGTTTTTAAATATCAAGAAATGCTAATTAATAAAGTAGTAGTAACAAAGCAAAAGAAGTTTCCTCCCTCCAAAAAAAAAGGCTTTCAGAGTAGTCCAAGGAAAGAGGACATGGCCAAAACCCTCTTCCCTGGCTCCTACTGTGGATCCACCCCATCCTGAAGACGATTCCGAGGAGTCATCGCCGCTTCCCTCCCCATGGACCGATCCCACACCAGGCCTCTTGGTTTATGGCTTGATTAACCTGGCTCTTGGTGCTAGCCGCATTCAGTCCAGAGCAAACACCACAGCCCGGCTGATCAGGAATCAAGTTCCTTCTTGAATACAACTAGAATCAGCTGGTAATTCACCTTATATATGAAGGGAGGGTGTTAAAAGCCTTAATTTATTTATACTGATTGAGGTTTCATAGCATATTTTGCACTGTCTCTCGAGCCTCTTGCTAGTAGGTAGTAATTTCGGTGAAGATTTGGGGCAAATTCCTCTAGAATTAACCGGTTATAGATTATGATCTATATTTCTCAACTTTGTTCCCAGGACTACAGTTCAGAGGTATTCATGTGTTCTCAGTAAGTTAGATGCTTCACTGATATTTCCTGCCTTAAAAGAGGCTGTTAATATACAGCAATATCAACGTCTAGATGGCACAAGTGACTTAAAAGAGTGTCAGAGGCTTGGCATCTCTTGTCTTGAGAGTTCTAGCTAAGCAGCCTAATAATCACTTTGCGTTTGTGATAGACACACTGTTGTGATCCTTGAATATGAGATCTTCAGACATTATCACTCTTACATCCTTTACCTTCCTTTTCTGCTCCAATACGTGACTTGGCTTTGTTTTATTCTCTGCTCTAGTTTTTAATTCTTAAATTTTCATATTGGAGTAACTGAAATTAATCCCCGATGAACATCATATTGTTTATTGCAGCTCATTAGATGACCTGGTTAACAGCCTGGAGACTTGCTCCGTCCTCAGTGGTTGCCACTCTCAGGCAACTTCAAGTATGGTCTGTAGAGGATAAGTAGCTGTTGATCTTCGATCCCAACAAGTGCAATGCTTTACAAATCAGAGTATTAGAGAAAAGACCAGATGCAAAACATAGATTGGGAGGGAGGGGGAGAGAGAGAGAAAGAGAGAGAGAGACCGTAGCTACAAACATTAGACAGTAAAAAGAACCGAAGGGTAAATATAACACAAAACATAACATTAAACTTATCACCAAAAAGGGGGCATCAGCTAAACAACTACGACGGCTTGAAAAGCCTATAATAAGGAGCACCAACGTGGAGTTCTTATTTAAACACACTAAAAAAGCTAGTCTAGGAAATTTTCTACAAGACTTCAGAAGGAACACTAAGTGAGACAGATTTTCAAATCCTCAACATGAGAGAAAATCGATGAGAGATATGATCATGATGCACAAGATACTCGTAGAATTCGACATAACATAGACAGGCTGTTGTAAACAATGAAACTATGAACAAAGGGCCATAGATGACAGCCAAAGACACAGAAGAGCCATAAGGATGTAAGAAACTGTTTTTTTTTTTCATTCTCAGGGTAGTAATCAAGTGGGACGAAGTAGATGAGGTGGAGGAAAATGCCATACACGGTTTCATGAGTAAATATGATCGGGGTCTGGAGGCCAGGAATCAGTGAAGATGGTCGCTAAAAGTTAAGAAGAAGGCCAGACGCTGTAAGTGGATCCCTGCAAGCACAACTAGGCGAGTATAGCCACCTGAGCATGCACATAGCTCTACATTAGGAACAAGAAAAAAAATCATCCTTATATAAAGGCGAGGAGCCGATGCATGACGCTGCAGGTACCACCACCTGTGCTGCCTTCATCACCTGAGACATGGAAGCAATGGGTGCTTCTCTCGCCAATTTCCACGACTCAATGAAATTTCTCCCACCATTAGAGACAAATAAACTTAGGGACTTTACGCCAGGGTAAGAGAAACAGTGATCATCAAAAAGAAATTTCTGAAGATTAAGATGGTAGATAAAATTTTCACACACATTTATTGAACTTGATTATACGAATTTTAAGAACATAAATAAGAATGGCCATTTCAGAGGATATTGCATTCTGTAAATGGTCACTGATTCATAATTTATGAATGGTCTTGTTTACCTCCGAGAAATACAGTGTCAATTTTTTAGGACATATTACTAGTTACAAAATCATGGTCATTATTACAAAAAGAATGATTTTGCATAAACCAAGAAAGTCATTACAGCAACAACTTGGTGCAGAAGTGAGGTGCAGCAGCCACTCTCACCTGTCAAAAGAACCTTGAGGATTGTTTATGTACATTCGGAATTACTAATGATGTAGTGGCCAGGCTTAGATTTAGTTACAAATACTTCTGGAAATTTGGCAGACACACAGATGATAAAACTATATGCAGAGTACTTATTGAGGAATATAGAGATAGTGTAATAACCTATGTGACATGTCAAGATATCTTATTAATGAAATAAAATACCAGCCCTATTAAGAAAATTTCCTAAATTTGCTTGTAACAGATAAGCCAACTGCAGATATAATCCAGATCTACTCCTGTTAACCCTTTTGAGACTAGTTCCTAGGCCTTTTGTGTATCTATACTGATATGGGATACACAAACTAGCAGCTTCAGCGGCAAAATGTAATATGGCATCTACTGAAACTATGTAAAAAAACAAATGGACAAAAACAACCCATAAGCCTGAAAATAGTACAACTGTAATTGCAACTCCGTCCCTAAAGATACTAAGTCATATATGGTGTTGCAGGTGCAGCCAAAATAATGATCAACAAAATTGGCATTCAAGTGGTTCTGAGCAGAACGACTCAAAAGTGTGAGAAATATAAAGCCCTGAAACACAAGGAAAGAAGCTTAGATTAAAACGATTGATTTCCTGAAAGGGAGAAAACAGTGTGTCCCTGAGACGCAGGATCCACTGTCTACCTTCAATGATAGAACAATATAGGTACCCATAAACTTTTATATCTTTTATATCTTATGGCGATAAATAGACAAGGGGGAAAAAAGTTTCACATCATTCTCTGTAAACCCTAGAGATACTCTGAGATATTCAAACCACCATGTCTGGCACCAACAATCATTCCACGATCAAAGTCACTTAGATCACATTTCTTCCCCATTCTGATGTTCAGTCTGAACTGAACCTCTCTATGGTTTTCGGCACTGAGGCGCTATCACTTTATTGGATGATTAGATATTTGTATGAGCCTATGTACAGGTGTACCTAACACAGTGACCACTAAGTGTGTGTGTGTATTATATATATATATATATATATATATATATATATATATATATATATATATATATATATATATATATATATAATATATATATATAATATGCTGCTCCAGCACCAAACCCTAGTGCAGCACTGGCTCACAGTCAAGCTGGGATGGCCCGATCGCTGAAAAGGTGCTTGCCAACATGCTCAGGGGTGAAACATCAGATAGGGAGATTGCCCGTCTCCAGGCTGTGAGTGCACCTCACTCCGGGGACTTCCTTCAAATAGTTCCCATATCGGCAATGGGAACGCGATTCGACCCTAAGACCCTCCGTATTGCCGTGGCTCTGCGCCTTGCTGCCCCAATTCACACAGAATATACGTGTATTTGCGGCGAAGTGCAAGCAGACCAATACGGTCTACATGGTCGTAACTGTTCCAAAACCAAGGGCTGACATGCAAGACACAATGAGGTCAATGACATCATTAAGGGAACCCTTGCTACAGCTGGATGCCCAGCCGAGAGGGAGACCCGATCACTAGCAGCCAACAATACCCACAACCCAGCAAACTGCCCCGATGGGATCACCGTCTATCCTTGGAAGAATAGCAAGCTCTTAGCATGGGACTATACCTGTGTCCACACTGGCTGACACCTATATCCATCACAGTGTGGGGCGACAGGGAGGAGCTGCTGACCACAGGGAGGAGTACAAAATCAGCAAGTACAGTGACATAAGCCAACAGTATCAATTTGTCCCAGTGGGATCAGAGACCTTGGGTTCATGGGGAAAAAATGCACCACATTTCCTTAAAGAATTGGGTTCCAGACTCATCGACACCACCAGAGACCCAATGACAGCCACTTTCATGTTCCAGCGCCTCAGCGTAGCCATCCAGAGGGGAAATGCTTGCTGCATACATGGCTCGCGTCCAGCCTCGGAGGAGCTGGAGGAAATTCATGATCTTTGATACATTGTGCCATTGTATTCATGTTCATGTTTTTCTGTAAATGTATTTTGTTTATTAATAAATGTTAACATAGAATATCCAATATAGGGGGTGGTAGGAGAAGAAAATATTCAAACAGCTCCGGGGAGAACCTTGAGTTTTCCCTGAGGTACGTTTATTGTTTTCTCTGAGGATGAGGGTCCCCATTCCAGCTATATATATATAATGTCAGGGATCGTTTATTTAAATTTCACAAACGTGAATACATTAGCACAGTATAACAAAGATGATGAATCTCTTCCAGCTCCTCTGAAGCTGGATGCAAGCCCAGCCCAGTACGCAGCAAGCATTTTCCCTCTGGATGTCCATAATGAGGTGTCAACGAGTCTGGAATGCAGTTCCTTGAGGAAACGTGTGACACTCTTTCCATGTGATCCCATCGACTACGATCCCACCGGGACAAATTGATATTGATGGACTATGTCCCCGTACTTGCTGATCTTTTACTCCTCCCTGTGATCTGCAGCACCTCCCTGTTGTCTATTACTGTGACGGACGTACGTAGGTGTCAGCCAGCGTCGATATGCAGTTATGGTTCCATCTTGCTTATGGTTCCATCCAGCTTGCCAATCTTCCAAGTATAGATGGTTATCCTTTGGGGGGGGGTTGTGGGATTAGGAGCACTACCGGATGCTAGGGATCGGGGCTCTTTCTCAGCTGGGTACCCAGCGGTAGCAAGGCTCCTCTTGATACCACTGACTTCATTGTGTCTTGCATGCCAGGCCTTGATTCTAGAGCAGTTTAAGCCATGTAGACCATATTGGTTGGCTTGCGCATCGCCACAAATACACGTATATTTCGTTTGAATTGGGGCAGCGAGGCGAAGAGCCATTGCAATACGGAGGGGTCGAGGCGTGTTACAACTGCCGAGACGGAAACTATTTGGAGGAAGTCTCCAAAGTGATACGTGCTCACAGCTTGGAGATGGGCAGTCTCCCTGTTGGATGTTGCACCTTTTCAGCGATGAGACCATCCCACATGCACTGTAGGCTAGTGCCGCACTAGGTTTGGGTGCTGGAGCAGTAAGATTCTCCCACTCGGCAATGGCACTGGTGCAACTAGGGTCCTGTATTCCTGCTAAGTCATCCAGGTTGTCAGGTCGAATTTGTTTAACTGGTCTGATGTTATGGATTGCCCTACCGGATTGCTGGTAGGGCAATCTGGGAGGATTTGCGTACTCCCAGGCCACCAAGCCTGACTGGAAGTGAGGCTTGCAACCACTGTCCATCTTCAAGGGAAAGATTCAGCACACACTTTAGCATGGGCTTTAGGAGTCATAGTCCTTGAGTTTCGGACTGCTGAAGGCTGGGGAGCATCTCAGGAAGTAGGTAAGTTTTGGGGTGGACAGGCACCCGGTGAGTAGGTAGAAGGCGTCATGTGTGTCCATGTCTTTCCTTCTGCCTTCCATCGTCCTGAGGTCTGAGAGTTTTTCCAGAATCAGTTCAGTCGCATTGGACCCAAGAGGAGCACCAAGGAGAGTGCTATTGGCTGGCTCGATGGCTCATGCTCCTCGTAAAACATCACTAATATCGAACATTTAAATGGTATAAAATACCGACAGGTTGTTAGGTAAGACACATATGCAACAGTTAGGTATCTTTATTTCGAAACGTTTCGCCTACACAGTAGGCTTGTTTCAGACTACGGAACAATGCTCTTCTCCAGACTGAGGGACTGACCACCTCAAAACTTTAAGGGTGATGGACTGATTACATCGTCTTCAAGTCTCTTCTGCTTCAATCAACTTTTCTGTACTCGACTGAAGAAGCCTACTGTGTAGGCGAAACGTTTCGAAATAAAGATACCTAACTGTTGCATATGTGTCTTACCTAACAGCACTAATATCCTCAGTTATCTGTCAATTACCAGAAACCATTTCGCATTTGGACAGTGTTTCTGTGATTTCCTTGATGACCATACAGAAAAGGGGCGAGAGGGTCCCCCTGCTGTACAACCTTGCTTGAGCCAATTTCATGGTCCCCAAACACTAGTTTAGAAGTCCCACTAGCGGGAAGGGAAGTGCTTGGAGAACAGCATCTCTTCTAAGTTGAATGCGTTGGCAGAGTCCAATTTGATCAAGTCTTTTTCATCTGACATGTTATAGATACATATATGCATGGGCAGCTGCTTCACAGCCTTGTTGAACACCAAAACCGAGCTGTGTTGGTTTCATGATTGCAGAAGCCTCCTGACTCGCCCTTCTCACTGCAGCCTTGACAACTAGGATTGTAGAAGGGTCTTTTAGATTCTTCCTGAAGCTAAGGAACTCCATATTTTGCACCAGAGGTGGACCTTATACAGTGGTGGGCACAGTTCCGCTAATTAGCAGAACTAACCTTTTGTTTAGCGGATTAACATTTCCGCTAACTTCGGAAATCGTTAGCGGGCTAATCAGCTTCCGCTAAATAAAGTTCTGCTAACTCTGAGTCCGCTAAAAAAAAAAAATCATACTTGTTAGTAGTCGGAAAACAGTGAGGAGAGCAGCAGCACCACTAATGAGGATGAAGAAAATGACTTCAGCAGCATCACTCAGTTCTGGAACAGCAGAAGCCACAAGTCACTGAAGTCGAAGGCACAGAGCATGGTAAACACCTGGCTGGAGACCGGCTCGAAAGCGGTCGCGAGTGAAGTCGCCTTCTTGGGTGAACAGGTCTTGATCGACCTATTCATTAAGTACAAAACTGCAATCCCACCCAGTGCTGCAGTTGAGCGCCTATTCTGTATAAGTAAAGATATCTTGAGGGCCAAGAGAGCCACCCTGTCAAATGGAAACTTTGAGAGGCTGATGCTCATGAAGAGCGACCAGCATCACATCAAAGCGATGGAGAAGGCCCAGCCAGAGCAGTAATCAGCCCAGTCATCATCTGATCTTGGCATGATACCCATGCTATGCATTTTGTACAGAAGTGTATGTTGGATTTAAACTGATCTTTAATTTCATTTGTTCATTTAACTATTTGTGTGCACCTGTATGGCTGTATTGCTGGTGCACCCATAAGTTGGCCTCAAGGTTTTAACTCTAAGCACGATTTTCAACTACTTGTTTGTAGTTTATTGGGTTCAAAAACTAAATTAAGTTAAATGCAAACATGAACAGATACAGAATAAAATGAAAGAATACAATGAGTAACTGGAACTTAAGAAGAAAACAGTCAAATAAGCTAACTCAATCTGTTCGGGTACTATAGGGCTTCAGTACAGCGACAAGTGTGTTCTTGTCAGTCGCTCATGTTACATCACAAAATTAAACAATCGCTATTTTCGCACTAGCAGCACTTGATCATCATATGACCTTGACATTCTATATCTCATTAGGAAGCTCTCCAGGCCTGTTCTGAAAGTCTTAAAAGTAAAAGTAAAAGACCAAAAACTGAACTGAATCTGAATTCATGCGAAAAAGTTAGCAGTTAGTGTTCAGCGTTAGCTTCCGCTAATTTTTTCGGCCGTTTAGAGGTTTAGCGTTAGCGGAGCTAATATTTTAGTCAGCAGATTAGCGGTTAGCGAAGCTAACTTTTCGGTTAGCTGTGGCCACCACTGCATATATATATATATATATATATATATATATATATATATATATATATATATATATATATATATATATACATATATATATATACATATATATGTCGTGCCGAATAGGCAGAACTTGCGATCTTGGTTTAAATAGCAACGCTCATCTTGCCATATAGGACAAGCGAAAATTTGTGTATGCAATAATTTCGCCAAAATCATTCTGAACCTAACGAAAAAAACATATTTCACTGTGTTTAGTATTAAATTATTGTAAACAAATCTAAAATATATATAGTTGGGTTAGGCTAAAATAAATTGTTCTTGTTATAATAAGGTTAGGTAAGTTTTCTATGATTCTTCTGGAGCAAAATTAAATTTTTTTTACATCAACATTAATGAAAAAATATATCTTTAAACGTATAAGAGAAAATTTTAGAAAGGACTTAATTTTAAATGAGTTCTTGCTAATTGACCAGTTTTACATATTCGGCACGACATTATATATATATATATATATATATATATATATATATATATATATATATGGTATCTCAAGGATTAATTTCAGCCTCCTCCTGTTTGAATACCCGCCTCAACAAGCAGTCTATATAGTAATGAAATCACGAAACAAGTGATTTTAAATCATTTACCAAACAGCGCAGGCCAGGACTCGACCCTACGAACCTTGTACCGCCTCCAGAGACAGCACAATGTACGCATCACCTTACCTCTGAGCCGGCGATCCCACAAGCATCACGCATGCAGCCGAGCTAAATGTTTTTCTCGTAATCCGAAGACACTCGTGGCAGTTGTATCAAGAATTAATTTCAGCCTCCTCCTGTTTGAAAACTCGCCTTAACAAGCAGTCTATATTGTGCTGTCTCTGGAGACGGTACAAGGTTCGTAGGGACTAGTCCTGGCATGCCGCAGTTTGTTAAATGATTTAAAATCACTTGTTTCGTGATTTCATTAATATATATACGTATATATATATATATATATATATATATATATATATTATTATTTATTATCACACTGGCCGATTCCCACCAAGGCAGGGTGGCCCGAAAAAGAAAAACTTTCACCATCATTCACTCCATCACTGTCTTGCCAGAAGGGTGCTTTACACTACAGTTTTTAAACTGCAACATTAACACCCCTCCTTCAGAGTGCAGGCACTGTACTTCCCATCTCCAGGACTCAAGTCCGGCCTGCCGGTTTCCCTGAATCCCTTCATAAATGTTACTTTGCTCACACTCCAACAGCACGTCAAGTATTAAAAACCATTTGTCTCCATTCACTCCTATCAAACACGCTCACGCATGCCTGCTGGAAGTCCAAGCCCCTCGCACACAAAACCTCCTTTACCCCCTCCCTCCAACCCTTCCTAGGCCGACCCCTACCCCGCCTTCCTTCCACTACAGACTGATACACTCTTGAAGTTATTCTGTTTCGCTCCATTCTCTCTACATGTCCGAACCACCTCAACAACCCTTCCTCAGCCCTCTGAACAACAGTTTTGGTAATCCCGCACCTCCTCCTAACTTCCAAACTACGAATTCTCTGCATTATATTCACACCACACATTGCCCTCAGACATGACATCTCCACTGCCTCCAGCCTTCTCCTCGCTGCAACATTCATCACCCATGCTTCACACCCATATAAGAGCGTTGGTAAAACTATACTCTCATACATTCCCCTCTTTGCCTCCAAGGACAAAGTTCTCTGTCTCCACAGACTCCTAAGTGCACCACTCACTCTTTTTCCCTCATCAATTCTATGATTCACCTCATCTTTCATAGACCCATCCGCTGACACGTCCACTCCCAAATATCTGAATACGTTCACCTCCTCCATACTCTCTCCCTCCAATCTGATATTCAATCTTTCATCACCTAATCTTTTTGTTATCCTCATAACCTTACTCTTTCCTGTATTCACCTTTAATTTTCTTCTTTTGCACACCCTACCAAATTCATCCACCAATCTCTGCAGCTTCTCTTCAGAATCTCCCAAGAGCACAGTGTCATCAGCAAAGAGCAGCTGTGACAACTCCCACCCTGTGTGTGATTCTTTATCTTTTAACTCCACGCCTCTTGCCAAGACCCTCGCATTTACTTCTCTTACAACCCCATCTATAAATATATTAAACAACCACGGTGACATCACACATCCTTGTCTAAGGCCTACTTTTACTGGGAAAAAATTTCCCTCTTTTCTACATACTCTAACTTGAGCCTCACTATCCTCGTAAAAACTCTTCACTGCTTTCAGTAACCTACCTCCTACACCATACACTTGCAACATCTGCCACATTGCCGCCCTATCCACCCTGTCATACGCCTTTTCCAAATCCATAAATGCCACAAAGACCTCTTTAGCCTTATCTAAATACTGTTCACTTATATGTTTCACTGTAAACACCTGGTCCTCACACCCCCT
>NC_091346.1:4608327-4638327 GCF_038502225.1 Cherax quadricarinatus
TGTGTGTGTGTGTGTGTGTGTGTGTGTGTGTGTGTGTGTGTGTGTGTGTGTGTGTGTGGCAATAAGAAAGTAATAATGTACCACATCTTCAAAATTCTTTGTTAATATTACAGAGTAAAAATATCAAACCACAATATAATCCAGTTTATAATTGCCTTCCCTAAACTCTGACTTTATATGTTTAATTTACAAGAATCACATTTTTTAAAAAAACACAGAAAACACAAAAACGTGAAGATGCATAAACATTTATGTATTTGAATATCATTATAATGTTGCAGTAAACAGAACACAGTGAAATATGTTGTTGTTAACACCGTAATAATGTTTATGTACCTGAAAATAATGAGGAATATCCTACGCGACACTCTTAATGTTAGAGCGAAAGGAACAATGTCCCGATAAAATGAGGGATACAGATGATGAATGAGAAGGAAAACTCCATCCCATTAACAGGAGTTGTAAAGGGATGGGAGGACAACCCCATCCCACTGAGAGGAGTTGGAGATGGAAACTCCATACCCATGGGAGGAATCAATGGGGTTGGAGTGGAAGAAATAGGTATACCAGAGTATCAGTTTAAGATTAAGACATGTCCAACAGTTGGGTATCTTTATTAATGAAATGTTTCGCCTACACAGTAGGCTTCTTCAGTCAAATACAGAGGGAGCAGTAGTAATAAAATAGAGATGATGTAATCAGTCCATCAACCCTGGAGAAAAAGTACTTAAGGTGTTCAGTCCCTCAGCCTGCACAGAGTCCAAGTCGGACCGAAATATCGTCGTAAGCTTCTCTCATATGTGCAGGTTATTTGTGTATATTTCCCAAGAGATATAAGAGAAGTGTGTTTACCAAAATCCCCAACCTCTCACCCCTGGGGGATAGACACTGCGGGGAGGAAGGGTGGGGGATTGTGGTGGTGGTGGTGGGGGTGGGGGCGGGGGCGGCGGCGGCGGCGGCGGCGGCGGCGGCGGCGGCGGCGGCGGCGGCGGCGGCGGCGGCGGCGGCGGCGGCGGCGGCGGCGACGATGATGATAGTAATGGTGGTGGTGGTGTTGGTGATGATGGTGGTGGTGGTGGCAACAGTGTGGTGAATGGCGGTGCGGAGAGCCGCTCTCAGTAGAGTATTTAAACCACACTGACCACTAATTCCTCTCGAGGTTTCTTTAGGAACCTGAACAATGTCGAGAGAGCGTGAGATCGCTCCTTATGCTCCTCTACCTGCCTCTCATACCTGTGATCACCATAATTCAACCTGCCTCTCTTATTTGTGATCACCACAGTACTAATTGTACTCTACCTGTCATCACCACAGTACTAATTGTACTCTACCTGTCATCACCACAGTACTAATACTACTCTACCTGTCATCACCACAGTACTAATACTACTCTACCTGTCATCACCACAGTACTAATACTGCTCTACCTGTCATCACCACAGTACTAATACTACTCTACCTGTCATTACCACAGTACTAATACTACTCTACCTGTCATCACCACAGTACTAATACTACTCTACCTGTCATCACCACAGTACTAATACTACTCTACCTGTCATCACCACAGTACTAATACTACTCTACCTGTCATCACCACAGTACTAATACTACTCTACCTGTCATCACCACAGTACTAATACTACTCTACCTGTCATCACCACAGTACTAATACTACTCTACCTGTCATCACCACAGTACTAATACTACTCTACCTGTCATCACCACAGTACTAATACTACTCTACCTGTCATCACCACAGTACTAATACTACTCTACCTGTCATCACCACAGTACTAATACTACTCTACCTGTCATCACCACAGTACTAATACTACTCTACCTGTCATCACCACAGTACTAATACTACTCTACCTGTCATCACCACAGTACTAATACTACTCTACCTGTCATCACCACAGTACTAATACTACTCTACCTGTCATCACCACAGTACTAATACTACTCTACCTGTCATCACCACAGTACTAATACTACTCTACCTGTCATCACCACAGTACTAATACTACTCTACCTGTCATCACCACAGTACTAATACTACTCTACCTCTGGCGTTAATAAAATCTGCAGTGCATTTCAAGTATGAAGATTAACTAGCGATCTTAATTGTAATGAAACAGGTGCCGTTTCTAACGAGTCTCAAACAGCAAATTTACTTTCTCTCTCTCTCTCTCTCTCTCTCTCTCTCTCTCTCTCTCTGTAAGGAGGAACCTTCACTCTACTGACGTCAACCAGTGGAAGGTATTTACGATAAACAGAAAGTACCTGGAACTATGATTTTATTTAACGCAGGCCACAACAGGAAGGTTTACTGTATACACTCGTGCACACTAACTCTAATAAGCACACACACAAAATCAGAGACAGTTACACAGAATAACCCGCAGTAGTTGAAAAATACATTTAATGGATATTATAAAATCCGTTTGCAGAGCGGTATAACTCTTGTCGGTTTAGCGCTTGGTTTTGATGATAAAATCCGTTTAAAATTTCCTCGAGGAACCTACCACTACTCTCCCTACTTCCTTCTTTCTCCCTCTCTTTGTCTCGTCCCTGTCCCCCCTCTCCTATATATACTGGCTCCCTTTCCATCATGTTAGTGTGACTTGTAAATAGTCCAAGTCGGACCGAAACGTCGTCATAAGCCTCCCTTTCCTATGTGCGGGTTATCTGTGTATTGTCTCCAGGTAGTCAGTAATCAACCAGGGAAGTTTCTCGGGTCTGCACCCAATGTGTCAGGAACTACACAAACCTCATCCAGGTCTTCCTTACCCTCACCAATAACTTAAGTTACCCACAAAAATATTACGCAGCAAATGATGAGAGAAAAACTATTTAGGGACCAAGCACTTCCAGGGGCAACCCATTCTAGCAACAACCCTTTCCAGGGACAACCCATTCCACCGACAACCCCTTCCAGAGATAACCTCTTCCAGGTATAACCCATTCCAACGACAACTCCCTCCAGGGACAACGTATTACAGGAACCCCTTCCAGGGACAGCCTATTCCAGGGATAACCCGTTCCAGGGACAACCCCTTCCAGGGATAACCCTTTCCAGGGACAACCCATTCCAGGGACAACCCCTTCCAGGAACCCCTTCCAAGGACATCCCCTTCCAGGAACAACTTCCAAGGACATCCCCTTCCAGGGACAACTTCCAGGGGTCTTTCTTCGTCTTCTTCCAGGAGAGCCTTTGTTCATCCTCTTCCAGAAGAGTCTTTGTTCTTCCCCTTCCAGGAGAGTCTTTGCTCATCCTCTTCCAAGAGAGTCTTTGTTTGTAGCTTGATATGACAAAATAATTATCGGTTAATTGGCCGGTAACTCAACAATAATTATCCAGACCGCAACACGACCCACATTTTCTTACAGTTACAATGTGAAGGTTTCTTAATTAATGGTTCACTAAATGTGTTTAAGACCTCACTTGATGCTCCAGTATCGCTCCAGGTGTAAGAGAGACCCTTTTCCCACGGTGAGTTTGTGGGTGAGGGAGGAATGGGAAGGGGACGAGTGGGTAGGGAAAGAGTTGAAATTGGTGGAGGTGGAAGCGAGAGGGAGAGAGTGGGCCGACGAGGTCTGTTGATTAAGTGAGCCAGGCTACCATGAAGAAGGATCTTCACAAATTCATTTCTTGCAGGCACTTATTTATATCTAGATATATTTCTGAGTAAACTTAGAGAGCAGCGCTCCATTTTACAGAATGCTAGTTTGGCGACCTGGCATGCTCTTGATATACTGATATAATATAATACAGCTCAGTCCTGTATAATTTGTCAACTGTCAAATTATACAGGACTGCAATTCGATATAGGTGAGGTAGTGCTTGTGATATCAGGCTGGTTTTGGCGAAGTTGCTGCAACAATAGATTTATACTCTCTTTATGTATACCTGTAGGTAACTTGTAGTCGCTTCCGGTGGTCCCTGCTACCGCCGCCCGGTCCCACACCAGACCTGGTTGCCCGCCTGATCACCAAGGCTGTTGGCGCTTGCCGGCCACAGTCCTATGTACGCATCACAACCCAGTTGATCAGGAACTGACTTGAGAAACTTATCAAGTTCCCTCTTGAAAACACCGAAAGATTTGCATGAAGAGTGTTTAGTCTAGGTAACTTTCCATCTGTTGAGCTCTTGGTGTACTCGTTGTGTTCCTGCTTGTCACTGGAGTATTTTGTGCAGACTTTCTCTTTTTATGTAGGGATGTATCTCACCCACGTATGTACAGTTCGAGGGACTTCAAGCCCTCCCAGTATATAAGTGTCTGAATGAGTTAATAGGAGTTCTGCAATTATGTTTTCCTTAAAGGGTGCCGTTGGTATACAACAATATTCCAGCCTAGTGAAAAAGAAGTAAACTGAACAGTGTCATCAGTGTCTTTGTATCTCCAGTTTTGAAGATTCTAATTATCCAACCTATCATTTTCCTTGCGGTTGCAATAACAACATTTTTGTGCTCCTCAAATCTGAGATCTTGATGTTATTACTTCCAGGTTTCTAACAATAAACTTCCCTTCTATCGAGTAACCTGAACATATCTTGTGCCCCGATTTCATTTTTATTTCCTTAATTCTTCGGTAATGCAGTAACTGGGTCAGTTATTATAATTTTCTTATAAACCTCACTCAAGGAAAAGGATCTTGGAGACTGTATAATACCAAGACCATCTCCTGAGGCGCACATCAACCAAATAACTGCTGCGGCATATGGGCGACTAGCGAACCTAAGAATAGCATTCCGACATCTCAGTAAGGATTCGTTCCGGACCCTGTACACCATACACGTCAGGCCCATATTGGGGTATGCTGCTCCTGTTTGGAACCCTTCACCTGGCCAAGCACGTCAGGACACTATAGAAAGTGCAAAGGTTTGCAACGAGACTAGTCCAGGAGGTAAAGGGCATGTCCTACTTAGAGAGGTTAAGGGAACTCCACCTGAAGACACTAGAGGACAGGAGGAACAGGGAGGGGGGACATTATAACGACATATAAAATACTGAGAGGAATCGACAAGGTGGACAGAGGCAGGATGTTCCAGAGATGGGACACAGCAACAAGGGGTCACAATTGGAAGATGAAGACTCAGACGAGTCACAGGGATGTTAGCAAGTATTTTTTCAGCCACAGAGTTGTCAGGAAGTGGAACAGTCCGGAAAGTAAGGTAGTGGAGGCAGGTTCCATACATAGCTTTAAGAAGAGGTATGATAAAGCTAATGGAGTAGGAAGAGAGTGGACCTAGTAGCGATCAGTGAAGAGGAGGGGCCAGGAGCTACGAATCGACCCCTGCAACCACAAATAGGTGAGTACAATTGAGTGCAGATTCTCATCTGTAGTCATAGCCTGTCGCTGCTTTTGCTTTGACTCTCTCTCTGTCTCTCTCTGTCTGTCTGTCTGTCTCTTCGGTCTAGTACACTGTCACCCTCTCCCACTATACTGGTGTAGCACGACATAAGACCCAAATTCCTGCAAAAGACTGCGCTTCAATTGACTTGAGGAGTTTCAATTCCATCTAAGGACCTTGACAAGGACAAGCAACCCAAGAGTGGCAGCGACGAGGAGCCCAGAATAGCAGCAGACTCCTCCTTACAAGAGGTATCTACGTAGGTAGGAACTGTGTACAGTGCACTTCTGGTAGGCTCCTACGTGGTGATAGGAACTGAATGAACTTATCTCCTTGTAGGTTCCTCTGTAGTGGTAGCACCTGGAGGAAGTGTACTCTTTGTAGGTTACTAAGTGGCAGTAGGAACTTGATATAATATTTTTCTAGTAATAATGGAAGAATTACCGACAAAATGTTAGATAATTGGACACAGATGCAAATAATGACATTTTATTGTGGCAACGTTTCGCTCTCTAGTAGCTTTGCTAAAGCTTCCGGAGAACGAAACGTTGCCACACTAAAATGTCAAATTAGTTGCATGTGTCCATTTATCTAACAGTACATTTCTATTATGTTTCTAGGCGGAAATAAACAATGTTTGCGGTGTTTCCCCACACTGAGGCAAGAGTCTTGGTCTCGAACAGTATGTAACCAGGTATTTCAGAAGATAAATATGTGAAATTAAGAGCTACTCTTACAGTACTTTAAGCTCTACATTATGTGTCATGATGTTTAAGATCAAAAACTTCCACCATATAGAACTGGAAACAAATTCAGTGGTTATCACAACACAGCCACAGATACTAATGTAATCTCTCCTCCTCACCAATTTTGCAAAAAATACAAGACATCAGACCAAGTAACAAAATTAATATCTCATTTATATGTTTAGTTATGAAAGTCTTGTGCACTGTTTGCTGCGCTTACAGAATTCCAAATTCAAGATTACTTTCAGAATTAAATATAGATATCTGTGTACAATATAATGAGAAGTGATCGACAAAAAATGCCAAGAAAGGAAGGGAAGTTGGTCTGTAGTGTGACGAGTCCTTCATTAGTACTAAACTCCTTAGCACCATAATTGATGTCGAGGAAGTTTTGGTAGCAAAAGTTGAAAATCAGAATTTTCTTATACTGCTTGCATTATGACTCACGAAATCGTAATGACACGATTGTAAACAAACCAAACCACAGGCGGGGCTTGAACTCGCAGTTAGTGACTCACTAACCGCGAGTTCAATCCCCAACCGTGGTATGATTTGCATTATTATTATAATCATGGGGATGCGCTAAACCCATAGGATTATACAGTGCCTGTGGAGGGGGTGGATGGAAGGCATTCAGGCTCAAGTCAGGGAACTGGAGAACAGATCCATTTCCCTAGATCAAGAGTCCCTCGCCAGCGTCAAGGAACCTCCCATGAGGGGTATTTTATTTGCAATGTTGCATGCATACCATCAGATATAAATTCCCAGCAGTTTCAAGACAGTTTCAAGACTATCTAGTGAAATTTGAACAGTTCCTCGAAAACCTTACCAACACAGGTTCAATCATAATTCTGTTTGGCGATTTAATCTGACCCTAAAATGGAAGAATATACAGTAGCAAATGCTGTAATCGAAGAGGAAATCCCAACATGTAGTTCTAACGAAGTCAAACGAAATATCAACATTTACAACGAATGGTAACTTAGCGTTAAGTTAGTATATAGTAGAAGCAACCACATTCAAGATTACCTTAGACTTAATATTCACAAATAATGAGGATCTGCTATCTTCGCAACATAATTCAGTATGGATATATTTTTTTCTCTGTTAATACGTTTATTGTTGTAATTGAATTTTTTGAATACATATGGGTTTTATTGGCTGCTCAGGACAGTGTATATACAGATCTGATCTTCATTTAGGTTGTGATCGGAGTCTGAGATGTTCAACACTGCATACACACATTGTCCTGAGCTGACAATATAAACCATCATACACGTGTATTCAACAAATTCAATTACAGCAATAAACATATTAACAGAGAAAAAATATATCCATACTGAAATGTTGGGAAGATAATATGACTTAATATAAAATTTCACCACTGCCTTAAGAGGATGTGACTAGAAGTGTGCTTCAGCTAGATGTGCGTAGTGGAACTAGAAGTGTGCTCCAGCCAGATGTGCGTAGTGGAACTAGAAGTGTGCTCCAGCCAGATGTGCGTAGTGGAACTAGAAGTGTGCTCCAGCCAGATGTGCGTAGTGGAACTAGAAGTGTGCTTCAGCTAGATGTGCGTAATGGAACTAGAAGTGTGCTTCAGCCAGATGTGCGTAGTGGAACTAGAAGTGTGCTCCAGCCAGATGTGCGTAGTGGAACTAGAAGTGTGCTTCAGCTAGATGTGCGTAATGGAACTAGAGGTGTGCTTCAGCTAGATGTGCGTAGTGGAACTAGAAGTGTGCTTCAGCTAGATGTGCGTAGTGGAACTAGAAGTGTGCTTCAGCCAGATGTGCGTAATGGAACTAGAAGTGTGCTTCAGCCAGATGTGCGTAGTGGAACTAGAAGTGTGCTTCAGCTAGATGTGCGTAATGGAACTAGAGGTGTGCTTCAGCTAGATGTGCGTAGTGGAACTAGAAGTGTGCTTCAGCCAGATGTGCGTAGTGGAACTAGAAGTGTGCTTCAGCCAGATGTGCGTAGTGGAACTAGAAGTGTGCTTCAGCCAGATGTGCGTAGTGGAACTAGAGGTGTGCTCCAGGCAGATGTGCGTAGTGGAACTAGAAGTGTGCTCCAGCCAGATGTGCGTAGTGGAACTAGAAGTGTGCTACAGCCAGATGTGCGTAGTGGAACTAGAAGTGTGCTTCAGCCAGATGTGCGTAGTGGAACTAGAAGTGTGCTCCAGCCAGATGTGCGTAGTGGAACTAGAAGTGTGCTTCAGCCAGATGTGCGTAATGGAACTAGAAGTGTGCTCCAGCCAGATGTGCGTAGTGGAACTAGAAGTGTGCTTCAGCCAGATGTGCGTAATGGAACTAGAGGTGTGCTCCAGCCAGATGTGCGTAGTGGAACTAGAAGTGTGCTCCAGCCAGATGTGCGTAATGGAACTAGAGGTGTGCTCCAGCCAGATGTGCGTAATGGAACTAGAAGTGTGCTCCAGCCAGATGTGCGTAGTGGAACTAGAAGTGTGCTTCAGCCAGATGTGCGTAATGGAACTAGAGGTGTGCTCCAGCCAGATGTGCGTAGTGGAACTAGAAGTGTGCTCCAGCCAGATGTGCGTAGTGGAACTAGAAGTGTGCTCCAGCCAGATGTACGTAGTGGAACTAGAAGTGTGTTCCAGCCAGATGTGCGTAATGGAACTAGAAGTGTGCTCCAGCCAGATGTGCGTAGTGGAACTAGATGTGTGCTCCAGCCAGATGTGCGTAGTGGAACTAGATGTGTGCTCCAGCCAGATATGCGTAGTGGAACTAGATGTGTGCTCCAGCCAGATGTGCGTAGTGGAACTAGATGTGTGCTCCAGCCAGATGTGCGTAGTGGAACTAGATGTGTGCTCCAGCCAGATGTCATTGAGAGAAAAGAAGAGAAGTTGTACGTTAGAAAAGTAAATGATCTCTCTATAGACAAAGGCGAAGAACCACATAACTTTTCAAGAAAGGAAAGAAATACTGGTTAGAAAAGTCGAAAACACTCATCTGCAAGTGATTGTATCCTACAAGAGTGAGAGGGAATGAAAAGTCATTAAATACAAAAGTAATTCAAAATACTTTTTCTCGTAAGCAAAATCCAGGCCACACACTACATCTAGTAATGAGCACTTGCTTAAAGAAGGTGAAACTTATCACTGACGAACAGAAAAAAACGAGCGAAGTACTGAAATAAGAATATGACCCAGTTCAGAGAATCGTTGATCAACTGAATAATGACATCCCGAATAATTTTGTTTATGAATGAGACTCCACTGTCTCCCAATATCTCCTGCACATCTGACGACCATAACTCCACTTGACTTTAAAGGAACGTGATAGCATGCCCATGCCCGCTGTCCCAGGCTCACACTCCTGGAACTCCATATTCATTAAATACTGCAAAAAATACTATCATGTGCCTTAAATAGACACAGGAGTCATCCCAAAGACACTAGAAACGACGGGTAGCCAAACTCCACAATGGTGGCAGTAATGCAGTCACAACAAACTATATATCAGTAGCACTAACGCCACACAATCAAAATGTGTTAAGGAGATTACTCGACACATGATACCACAACATTATTCACATAACTAAGGCAACATGGGCTTAGAGTACTTCTCTTCTGCCGATCACAACTGATGAAACATAACATGGTTTTGGATACAGTGAAAGAAAATAAAATAACGGCGTAATACACAGACTTTGTGAAATCTTTCAACATTTATGAGCATGGTACAATATCACACAAAATGCGTAAAGAAATAATAATAAGTGTTGGAATATAAACAATTAATTTTCTGAGAAATGGGATTCACAAGTAATTGTCGTTAAGTAAAATCTGGGCTCAACACTAAAAAAGCTCCGTTTCTCAAGGCACAGCACTGAGCATCACAACCTCAAGGGACATGACAGGTTTTGTATCTAGAACTTTGAAACCAAGAGATGAATACTCTAGGTCACTTGTTCTCTGCAGATTAACAGCCTTTTAGGGCAGAAAAAATTACAGATCTGAAGACTGTACAGAGACTTAAATAAACTGGAAAACCTAAAATCCCTTAAACTTAAACACACACACACACACACACTATAGCGTAAGTATTTTATTATAAAAAATAGTGGCAGACAGTACAAAATACCTCCAATGAAAAGTAGAGGTGCAATGAGTACACTAATGGACAACTCAATACCTGAGTCGATTTCAGGATCTGGCCTGCTTGACCAAGTTAGTGTTAGTCACATACAATCCAATGTGTACAATACAGCCAAGCTGATCATAAAATGACTTGAGGAATTTATCAAGGCCCCTCTTGAAGACAGCTAGGCGTTGGTAAATCCCCTTATACACGGAGGGACCGTGTTGAAAAATTTTGGTCTCCTTACACTTACTGAGTTCTCTCTTAGTGCACTCATCCCGCTTTTGCTTTACATTGAAGGTATTTTACACCGTCTTCCAAGCCTCCTGTTTTCATATGTAGTGATTTCAGTGTCCAGATTTTGGACTAATCCCTCCAAAATTTTCAAGGTGCATATTATGATGTATTTTTCCTGTGTACGTTCTAAGAAGCACAGTTCAAGGGACTTTAGGCATTGTCAGTAGTTCGGATGTTTGACTGAATATATATGAGCAGTGAAGGTTGTCTGTACATTTTCCAGATCTTCCACCTCTGCCTTCAGTATTCCACCCTGGAGAAAACAAGTGACTAAGAGAATCAGACCCCTAGCTGTATTGTAAGAGGAAACTTAATAAGTTTCTCAGATCGGTTCCTAATCACACGGGGTGTGGTGTCTACGATGAACCACGTTACGTTAGTATTAGCAGCCAGATCGAGGTCATTAACCAGGAAGTCTGGTCAGAGTCTAGGTATCAGCAGACCACAGGCATCCTAGCCCTAATTCTCTTTCTCATTTTCATATCTGACAGACACACACACATCACAGCACTACATTATCTTTTGCAGACAATACTAGAATTTATATTAAAGTGGCATTCAACAAACGACACAGCAAATTTCCAAGCCAGCATAACCAAATTTTCCAGGAGTCCATACACAACAACATGTAGTTCAATCAGGAAACACTTCAGTTATCCCACAATAAAAGACAAACTAAGATAATATAAACAAACCACACTCACTCCACTCAAAGCACAAGAGTGGCTCAACAGTCATGATGTTGGAGTATCTCACACAACTACAATGATCTGGAGACTAAACAGAGAACCTTCACTGTCTGTATCTATTTTCGTAGATTATTTAAAATACTTGAGACTATTACCAATGTACCATTATACACAAGAGTCCAGGTAACTAGTAAGTCACCTTCATTCATACTTAATACCCTCCCTTTCTCCATCATTTCCTCCCTTTCAAGTTTCCTCACTCCTTTGTCCTCCCCCCCCTCATTTCTTCCTCCTATGCCTCAATCTTCATTTTCTCTCTCACTGCCTTCTTCCCTTCCTACATTTCTCTCTCTGCCGCTGCAACCAATAAAGTGTTGAACATAGTGTGAGGGACAGGGGGCAAGCAGCAACAGCAGGAGCGACCCAGGCAACCCGTCCTATATATCACACTTAAGCTCCCACCCACCCCCGATACCCAACTCTCTACCATCCCAACCTTTCCCCTTCCCCATCCACAACTCTCACTCACACACACAAAAAAGCTCTTAAAGCAGGGAGAGTAGACCTAGTAGCGACCAGCGAAGAGGCGGGGTCAGGAGCTGCGACACGATCCTTGCAACCACAAATAGGTGAGTACACATACACCAGCGAAGAGGCGGGGGCCAGGAGCTATGACTCGACCCCTGAAACCATAACTAGGTGAGTACCACCGAGTATACACACACACACACCCGGCTGGTCTGGTACTGAGCAGCCGGGCTGTGGTTCGTACGTCGGTTTGCGTGCGGCCAACAGTAACAGCCTGGTTGATCACGCTCTGATCCACCACGAGATCTGGTCACAGGCCGGGCCGCTGATCCTCAAAACCCTCTCCAGGCACGCGCGCACACACACACACACACACACACACACACACACACACACACACACACACACACACACACACACACACAAAGGGATCTGGACAGGCTGCAGGCCTGGTCCAGCAAATGGTTTCTGGAGTTCAATCTCACCAAGTGCAAAGTCATGAAGATCGGGGAAGGCCAAAGAAGACCGCAGACGGAGTACAGTCTAGGGGGCCAGAGACTACAAACGCCACTCAAGGAAAAAGATCTTGGGGTGAATATAACACCGGGCACATCTCCTGAGGCGCACATCAACCAAATAACTGCTGCAGTATATGGGCGCCTAGCAAACCTCAGAACAGCATTCCGACATCTTAATAACGAATCGTTCAGGACCCTGTACACCGTGTACGTTAGGCCCATATTGGAGTATGCGGCACCAGTTTGGAACCCACACCTAGCCAAGACTAGTCCCACAGCTAAGGGGTATGTCCTACGAGGAGAGGTTAAGGGAAATCGACCTGGCGACACTGGAGGACAGGAGAGATAGGGGAGACATGATAGCGACATATAAAATATTGAGAGGAATTGACAAGGTGGACAGAGACAGAATGTTCCAGAGATGGGACTCAGCAACAAGGGGACACAGTTGGAAGTAGAAGACACAGATGAATCACAGGGATGTTAGGAAGTATTTCTTCAATCACAGAGTAGTCAGGAAGTGGAATAGTTTGGGAAGCGATGCAGTGGAGGCAGGATCCATTCATAGCTTTAAGCAGAGGTATGATAAAGCTCATGGTGCAAAGTGACCCAGTAGCGGCCAGTGAAGAGGCGGGGCCAGGAGCTATGAATCGACCGCTGCAATCACAACTAGGTGAGTACACAATCACACACTCGCTCTCAGACTGAGATTCACACAATAAGAGGAGCTCTCGGTCGCTTTAGTCAGCAATATTATCATTTATAAGAACAAGATTTCTGTCCTAAGTGTGTGTTGTGGCTGGGTCAAGAACCCGAAGAGTGGACATAGAGATACGTAATCCACATCACGCCTGTATGAAAAGTACCTGTCGCTCAGGATTGAACTTTAGCTATCCTGTGTCTATCGGTGACTAAAACAATAATCTTTATTTCTACAAGTACATATACAAAGTATACAGTCCTAGCTGACATCAATGACATACTCCTATATAGAAAGCCCCTTGTTGTGCAGAGCATTTAAGGTAACTTAGGTCAGTTTTGTCCAAGGATGCGACCCACACCAGTCGACAAACACCCAGGTACTGATGGGTGAACATGGGCAGAAGGTGCCTTAATTAAGGAAACACGTCCTAATATTTCCACCCGTACCGAGAATCGACCCCAGACCTCAGTGTGTAAGCTTGTTTTGCATTAAAATTATCATCCATATCTGCGAATAGTTTTTACAGTAATTGTACAATATTTATTTTTATTAAAATGTAAAAATAAATATGGATTCGTATGGCCGTGCTCAGTGACACGTAATATTTAGATTTTCGTTTTATATATTAATTGATTATATTTACATACATTGATTATATTTAAATGATCGTATAGCTCAATTACGACTCGTCGAAGAGTTGTAGTTCACCCGGATCACAAAGGAATGGACCCAGATTAAATACTAAGAATTATAACGTGAGAAAAATTCTCCATACACTTGCTACTCTTGTTCACCTGACAGTAAATAGGTTCCTGGATACCTATTGCGGGGTGCATCCTGGGGAAGAGGACCAAAGGACCCCAGTGGAGATAAGCAGCACTGTTTGGCTTTCTGGGGATATTCTGGGTTATGTTATTAAGACACAACATGCGATTTCTGGTATTTTACCGAGAATAAGTTTCGTCCACCAGGGACTTTATCATCTCGTCCAAGACAGACGTAACGTCTTCTCAATAAAATGCCATAAACATATGTTGTCTTTTTAACCTACTTATCGATATATAATACAAGAGATATATTGTATATTCTGGGTTAATAATTTGAGGTTTTCTGTTCATTTAAGATGTGCTAAAGTTCACCTCGTATACCTAGAGAGGATTTCGGGGATCAACGCCCCCGCGGCCCTATTGGGAGGGTTCCGTGGAGATTTGATTGGAGATAAACACACTTATTGGGTTGTATTCACTTATATTAGCAGAGTTGTGAGGGGAATGGCCCAGCCTACCTGTTGCCTCCAGATCTATCCGGGAACTGAGAGAGGCAGGGCATCTGACGCTCACATGTGGCATCACGTGACGTCACATGCTAACCCCTAGGCCTAGCAAGGAATCGTCTATATAAAATATATAGATGGTAATAACTACGATACTCATATGCTACACAAACATATACAGGGGATCAGCTACTATGCTGACAGCTCGGTCATGTTACGTATGGTGTCTCGACATACATACTCTACAGGCTGAACAGGCAGGTGGCTCTGGGCTGATTCTATACAACAGCAAAGACATAAGTAACTTAGAACTAATCCCAGAATTGGTAATGGGATATACTCGATTGAATTAATAACATTGGAATGGATGTTATACTAACGGATGGTGATTTACGTAATGCATTACGAATTACAGTAACAAATCACAGTACAGTAAAAGACAGAATTGATCGACCGATCTGTATTCATGCACTCTACGGATCCTAAGGAAGAATATATATTTACAAAGGGGAAAGTAATTAACAGCAAAGGTAGACCTGGCGTGCACAGGTCATTACTGCTAAATCTCAAAACTCGGAGGGAACGTGAACACACACACACACAAAAAAAAAAGTGAAAATTGATCAGCTAGTAACAAAACACACAGTTGACAACTTCATTCAACTTGATCATCTAATTATACAGGCTATGTACATTTAAACCCAACTCTGCGAGGGTAAGATTTACATATGCAGAATGGTTATCATCTCTGGGAGGATCGAAGTCTTTTGCAATGGCAAACGCATGCCTTGACTGAGGGAAATCTGAATGAGTATCTACAAAAGATACTTGGGGGTTTCCCATTACTTGTCGTGTACGCAAGGAATAACGACAATCAGGTTGATCGTCTGAGTGTTGGAGGTAGAGGGTACAGAGTCTGGAGGATTGTCAGCGTCTGTCACATTAGTCTGGGTAGAAATATCATTATCAACATCACATACTAACTTCATATGATCTAAATGCGAGTCTTTATACTGACGCGTACTAATTTCTCTAACTTTATACTTACTGCCATTGATATGTTCGACTAATTGATAAGGACCAGCAAACTTTTGATCGAGATTAGACATTGCAGATGTTTTGTTGAAGTTAGTCAGCAATACTCTAGAACCCACTTTAACCTTGGTCGGCTTAGCACCACTATTACTGACTCTCGTAAATTCTGCTGTTGATTTATAAAGCGTTTCTCGGACTCTCCTGAGAACACTTTGAGCTAGACTGGTACAAGTGGCAATGAAATCATCAGGGTTGTAATTGGGATTCGGTGCGGAATATAACTTGTCTACACCATACAATGCATAATGTGGAGTATCACCTATAGAAGCATTGTAAGCAGAATTTATAGCACACTCAACATCAGGTATGACTTCATCCCAAGTTTCACTATTGGGGTTGATAATGGCTCTCAAGACATCAAGAACTTTCTTATTGGTTCGTTCTGCCAAACCATTACTCGCAGGATGATGGGGAACAATGGTGGACTTAAAGATCTTGTACAAGGTACACAAATTTTGGAGTGGTATATCTACAGATGATACGCTCTTTAAACACTTTGGCTACAGTCTCAGCAGTCTTATCTGCAATAGGCACTAACTCACAGTATCTGGTGAAATGATCTACCATAACACAGATGTTTGTTGCCTTGGAGGGAACATTGGAAATTAGTTAACAGATCTACGGCAACTCTTTCCCATGGCTCACTCGTGGTGGGATACACCTGGATAGGATTAGGACCATTGACATTTCCTTTATGTTGCATACAGACACTATATTCCTTAACATAATCGGAAATATCAATTGCCATACGTGGCCAAAAGTATTTCATTCTGGCCTGTTTCACGGAACGATCCATACCAGGGTGTGCAGCACCTGGTGCATCGTGAACTAGCTGTAGAGCCACATTCACTAGTGATTGTGGAATTACTAATTGGTATACCCTTCTGCTTGGAGTACCCAACTCGGCTGTTCGATACATAATTCTTCGCTCATTACAAAATCACTAATGGGTGCTGGTGGCTTCATAGTCAGAATAAAATCTTCCTGGAGCACCCATTCCTCAGGCACTGATTAACCCTACAGGTTTAGCACTCCTCTCTTGATTACAAGTTTCTTTATGCCTGCTGCCACTGTGTACCTAGCAATAAAATTTGTCATCAGTCGCAGCCTGAGGATGGAATACAACACTGACAGGCTTTATAATGAGCTAGAGTAGGATAACAACTTTAAGCTTGTAAAAAAAAGAAACATCAGTCAGTGGATTTATTGTCTAGGACTCTTCACTCTGCAGCTGCTGCATTTACTAATAAACTTTATTTTTGTGGTTGAAAGATAAATCGTTACACTTATACGCATGCCATAAGACCGAACTGGGCATTTTACCAACTCTGACCCGCAAAATTTTCTTGATACCAATGTCGTGACTGATAATTTTTGGCATGCATTATGAAGCTACAAATGCAGTCTATCTCACAAAATCTTAATTAAAAATGTGAGGCAGTGTTGCACATGCACCAAAATATTATGCATAATAATAGCCATATCTGTCTAAAATAAAATCTGCAGAAAAACAGCTCGGTCAAGTCCCAATGAACTAAATAATGCATTAGTAGATTCATATTAGAAGCAGTAAGAACATAGTAACGTAAGAAGTAATATGGTTAGAATAACTTGTGGTGAAAAGAGTAACGACTGAATAAAGTCATATTACAAGCAATAATAACAGTAAAGTCTATATTGTCATTTTAGATGGAATAATCCTTGTATAAAGAGAGTTTTTCCAGAGACTCGTGACGCATGACATACAACAAAACAAACATATCTAGGAACGAAACGAGAACGTCATATAGTAAAAGTAATGATGTGTGTAAGGGGAGCTAGGGACAGGTTCTCGACTGGTATAGTCATAGACGACTCAATGTAAGGTCGCCAGACAGGTTCGTAAAACTTAATCAAATATCCAAGACTCATATACGAGACTGTCAGTCTTGACACTACACAACAAAGACTATTATTCAACTTTGTCATTCTGAATAATAAAAATACAGAAGTAAACACTGATAAAGATTTTAATATTTACAAAGCTACTAACATTCCCCACTCTCGAAAGCTCCCTTTCTCCATGGCGACCCGGTAGTCCAGATTCCCCGTACAACATAAATCTCGCACAATCTGCGTAGCAATATCTCGGCGGGACCGCTGACTCTCCACAACACTGTAAAACACTGGTGCAGGGAATTGCAGAGACAGCTGAGCGGCATATACAAGGCTAGCAAATCTTAAAACAACATTCAGCAACCTAAAATAATCTCTTCAGATACTTTGCAAGACTTGAAGGCTATCAGAGAACGTAGCACCAACGTGGGCCCCTCACTACAACACCTGCAAAAACAACAAGAGGTATGCTACACGACTTTTCCCAAAACTGATAAGTGAACTATTAAGAGGGACTAAAGAAGCTAAACCTAACGACTCTCAGAAGAGAGAAGAGGCATGAACACCGCACAAATTTCGAAGATTAACCTACAAGGTAGAAAGGAAAAGACTGCTCAACGCGAGGACCAGTAAAAAGGAGGCACTTGTATACCTGTAGATGATTCCGAGGATCATCGACTCCTCTCTCTCCCCTTCACCAACCCCTGCGTCCAGGCTTATGATCATAATTTACACTTGGAGAATTCTAGAAAGATTAGTCCCCGATCTGCACACAGGAATTACTCCCTACGATAGAAAGAGGTTTGTCAGTCGTTCCAAAATACCCCCATCCAGAAAAAGAGGTGCCTTGAGTACGCTAAGAGATAACGCAAAAAGTGTAAAGGGACTAAGACTCTTTAACGCCCTCTCTTCGTCCATAAAGGAATTTACTAACAGACCCTTAGCTGTCTTCACAAGGAAATTGGATAAGGTACTCAAGTGACTTCATGATCAGCCGGGCTGTAGTGCATGCGTTGGATTGCTAGCGGCTATCACGAACAGCCTAGTTGATCAAGTCATCCATTGGGAAGCTTGGTCTGGGAGTGGGCCTCGGGAGAGTGTACTCCTGAAACAATCTTCACATAAACTTCAGGTTGGCCTCCAGGCAGACTACTTTTTAGAAACTGGCAGATTCATGTAAGATATAGAATAGTCAGTATTTATTTAAGTCTCGCGGTAACAAAATTGAAATGAGTTTGATAAGGTAGGGGTGGTGAAAAGCAGTTGTCATACACAGTTTAAAGAACGGGAACTATAAGACTCGCTAGATCAAAATCCAGTAATTGTCAGGGACATTTACAGGGTAAGGGTATTTATAGGGTCAGTAAAATCCAGTAATTGTCAGGGACATTTACAGGGTAAGGGTATTTATAGGGTCAGTCTGAACGGGGCAGAGGAACTGACCCAGCAGACAACTTGGTACAAGCAATAAGGAAAACAAGAATACGTTGCCTTAAACTACACGTGAATCAGTAAAGAAAATTATTTGTTTATAGTGCTGTAAATGATTGTAACTGAGTGAATAACGTGTACCAAACCAATTGGAAATGTATAATCCTTTTTACATTTGGTTTGCAATTATACGGCAAATTTACATGAGATGCATAAACTTCATTAATACGAGTATAACTAAAAATGATTACTACGTATGAGAGACTAAGAGAAATTTATAGGATGGATGAGGCGCAGTGTGTTGGAAAAGCGAGGACCAGTGACAAGGGAAGAATGATCGAATGTAAAAACTGCTGAGCCACACTGGAGAAGAGAATGAAGGAGCTAAATAAAGTAGTGGGCAAGACTATGTACACAGTTTCCAGAGTATGACATGGCTCAAGTTAATAAGAATTCAATCGAGGTTTAAGAAGTGGTATCAGTAGCTGCTGAATCAAAGACCATCCGTGCAAGCTCAAGCAAATGAAGACAAATCGGTGAGCAAACACGCTGGGCGAGGGCGATCACGCATTGCTGGGCTTCCACTACCTGGTGTGAATTAAGCTGGTAAGCAGCACAGGAGAGGAAAAGAAACAAAACAGACTAATGGAAATTATGCAATTATAAGACTTCCTGAATGTGGTCTACCGAAAGAGGGAACTCTATGGAAAGACAATGAACAAGATGGCGGAATACATAGCAGAGAAGTGGCGGGGGGTTGAGAAAAAAAAAAATCCAATAAAAAGGGAAGCAGAAGAAAAAGTTCGTGGTTAACCCAGTGATAAAAAGAGAGGATCACAAGAAGCAAGAGGATGTGTGTGTGTGTGTGTGTGTGTGTGTGTGTGTGTGTGTACGTACTCACCTAATTGCAGTTGCAGGGGTCGATTCATAGCTCCTGGCCCTGCCTCTTCACTGGTCACTACTAGGTCACTCTCGCCTGAACCGTGAGCTTTATCATACCTCTGCTTAAAGCTATGTATGGATCCTGCCTCCACTACATCGCTTCCCAAACTATTCCACTTCCTGACTACTCTGCGGCTGAAGAAATACTTTCTAACATCCCTGTGATTTATCTGTGTCTTCAACTTCCAATTGTATCCCCTTGTTGCTGTGTCCCATCTCTGGAACATCCTGTCTTTATCCACCTTGACAATTCCTCTCAGTATTTTGTATGTCGTTATCATGTCCCCCCCCTATCTCTCCTGTCTTCCAGTGTCGTCAGGTCGATTTCAGTTAACCTCTCCTCGTAGTACATGTGTGTGTGTGTGTGTGTGTGTGTGTGTGTGTGTGTGTGTGTGTGTGTGTGTGTGTGTGTGTCAGCATAGTTGCTGATTCCCTACTTATGTTGTATAGCTATCTGAGTATCACAGTTAGTACTATCCATATGTTTTATATAGTCGACCCCTTGCTAAACTTAGTGGCTAGCATGTGTGACGTCATGTGATGCCGCATGTGAGTGTGAGACGCGCTGTCTCTTCCTCAGTCCACGGATAGACCTACAGTCGGTTACAGGCAGGCTGGACTGGGCTCCCCCTCACACTCTGCTAATATAAGTGTTACCATCCAACAAGTGTGTTTATCTAGAACCAACATTCTCCACGAACCCTCTCAACATGTATGTGTGTGTGGGGCGAAGACAGAAAGTAGAGGGTGGCAAAAAACAGAAGTGTCAGAAACAAATATCCAATGATGAATACAGAGGTGAATCGACAATAAGACAATACCAGCTGTAAAGACGGAATCGGAATTGATATTGCTACATAACCAACAAAGACGAAAGACTGTCAAAAGACCCAATGATAGAATTTAGGAAGGAAGGCAGACTGTTAATGAGTAACGACAAATTCTCTGAGAAACTGACGAGACGATTCAAAGTGTCTACCATGAAAGGAGAGAGATAAGGCCAGAGGCAGGAAAATAAACAAAACAAGGGATGAAGAGAAGCTTCGCCAAATGGATAACTACATTTAAAGAAAAGCTGGAGAACTGTAAATATCGTCCTAATATTATAAGAAAATGATGCACATTAAGGTAATGTAGACGTTAATAGGGAAAGTACATGAAGAAATACAACATAAGCGTCAACTTGAACACGTTTAGAAAAGGAAAATCCTTTCTAACAAACCTATTGAAGTTATAAAACAGGAAAACAGGCTTAACAGAAGAGAGGAAAGCGTTGGCTGCATATTCTTCAACTGCAAGAAGGAATTTTATATTGCGCCTTACAAAAGACAACACACTAGCGAGCAGTAATAACTAGAAAGTGCTTCACTGATTCAAGAAACATCTACGGGAAATGTGATGAGAAGAGTTATTTGAATGGACGAGCGTGAACTGTCCCACATTGATCCCTACTGGGACCAGCCTTGTTATCATACCTGGTCCAAAACTATTCAACCTGCTACCAGAAGATATCAGAAACATTGCCGGAACAAGTGTAGAAGTTTACGAGAACATATGTTATCATTAAGTGCGCAAAAGCTAGATCAACAAGACTGTTATGGGTATGTGCGCCAACAAGCTGCAAACAGCAAAAGCCTGGCTGAGCAGGAATGATAATAGAAAAAATCTGGACCCAGGGTTGAAAAACCCTCGAAACTGGTCAGAGGTATATCACTGGTACAGGTGGGGCCAGGAACTATGACACGACCCCTGCAAACACAAGGCGACTACAACTTGGAGAGTACAACTAGGCCAGTCCTTGACGGAGAATATAAAGAAACTAGAGAAACTACAAACAGTCGACGTAAGACTAATTTTATACCTAAGAGGATTGATCTATGTAGAAAGACAAAAGGAATAACAAACTTATAACTTTAGAGAAAAAGAGAACTAGGTGGAGACATGATCACGAGTTAGAAGATACTCAGGACTCGAGAGGGCAAAGTCAAAATGTTGGAATGGAGATCGTGAACAAGGAGACACAATGGAAGCTAAAACAATAACTGTCTTCCTTAGTTCTCTTTTCCTCTGAAGTTATAATGTTCTTATTCCTTTTGTCTCTCTACATAAATCAGTCCTCTTAGGAAATATTGATTCACTCTGGGAGTGATTATAGAGTGCTATGATGATGAAGGTAAATTTTACACAGTTTTAAGGTCCATGAGGCCATTAGTTTAGTGTGGTCGTTCGTGAGTGATCGAGAAGAGGGCCAGCAGCTGAGACTCAACCACCCTTCCCCCTCGCAACGTGACAACACACCCAACACTGAGATGCACACACGCACGCAATTCGGTAAGTAAGCACACACTCCGCAACACAAATACGTAATTCTACCATCTCTGAAGAAGATACCTTCACTCTGGATACAACCATATGTTGCTATATTTTTTTTAAATGTTGAAGATTGCACCTGTGTGGTGTCTTAAATTGACAGCAGGAAGAGAGACATAAAGTGTAATAATTTAGTGGAAGATTGTGCCTTCAAGGTCTTATGAGCAATAGTGTGTTCAACAACAAGGATATTACTGCTCAACACAAGACGAGATGTACAATTTACCAAAGTATTTACTTTACTTCCTTTAATTACCTGCGTGTATGTTGACATTTTAAAGTCTTTCCCACCTGTCTCTTCTTGATACCCTGTCTATCAATCTATTAGTGTTTCTATATTTGTCTATGGCTTTCTACGCGCTAATTAGCTATCGATATAATATTCCTGATGGGATAATCCAACACTTAATATTCTAACAATAATAATAATAATAAAAAATCTTTATTTCTACAAGTACATGATACAACTTGTATCTCCTTACTGCTAAGTAAATATGGGCAGCAGGTGTCTTAAGGAAACAGGCCCTAATGTTTCCACCTGTACCTGGCATTGAACCACGGACCTCAATGTGCGAGCTGAGTGCGCTACCAACCGAGCTACGGGACACCATCACATTACTGATGCTTCCTCAAGGTCCCTCAATCCAATAATAGAAGACAAGATGTTTCCTCTTGGGTTTTATGTCTTTCTCAGAAAAAGACAAGTTGCAATTATGACTCTGATGTTTCCATGCAGTTATTGACCTATGTAAGTGCTGTAGACTTACCCTACTCAATGAAAAGTGTGTATACCAAGATCTACATCTCCCAGTGCATATATACCAAGATCTACATCTCCCAGTGCATATATACCAAGATCTACATCTCCCAGTGCATATATACCAAGATCTACATCTCCCAGTGCATATATACCAAGATCTACATCTTCCAGGTATATATATATATATATATATATATATATATATATATATATATATATATATATATATATATATATATATATATATATATATATATATATATATACCTAGGTCTACAGCTCACCTGTACATATATACCAAGATCTACATCTCCCAGGTACATATATACCAAGATCTACAGCTCCCGGTACATATATATCAAGATCTACAGCTCACTGTGTATGTACACCCAGATCTACAACTCCGTGTATATACAATGAGATCTGCGCCTCCCAATGTGTTTACACTAAGAACTAGGACTGTCAGCATATACACACTTAGGGTTGTATTTCTTAGTTTATACACAATACAACTAACGATGTAAATACACCGAAAGATATAAATATGTAAACAATGAGAACTGAGCCCCGATGTTTAACGAGATTGAAAAGTCTCAGTGTATATACACTGAGAACTACAACTACCAGTGTATATACACTGAGAACTACAACTACCAGTGTATATACACTGAGAACTACAACTACCAGTGTATATACACTGAGAACTACAACTACCAGTGTATATACACTGAGAACTACAACTACCAGTGTATATACACTGAGAACTACAACTACCAGTGTATATACACTGAGAACTACACCTACCAGTGTATATACACTGAGAACTACACCTACCAGTGTATATACACTGAGAACTACACCTACCAGTGTATATACACTGAGAACTACACCTACCAGTGTATATACACTGAGAACTACAACTACCAGTGTATATACACTGAGAACTACAACTACCAGTGTATATACACTGAGAACTACAACTACCAGTGTATATACACTGAGAACTACAACTACCAGTGTATATACACTGAGAACTACACCTACCAGTGTATATACACTGAGAACTACAACTACCAGTGTATATACACTGAGAACTACAACTACCAGTGTATATACACTGAGAACTACAACTACCAGTGTATATACACTGAGAACTACAACTACCAGTGTATATACACTGAGAACTACAACTACCAGTGTATATACACTGAGAACTACAACTACCAGTGCATATACACTGATAACTACAACTACCAGTGTATATACACTGATAACTACAACTACCAGTGTATATACACTGAGAACTACAACTACCAGTGTATATACACTGAGAACTACAAGTACCAGTGTATATACACTGAGAACTACAACTACCAGTGTATATACACTGAGAACTACAACTACCAGTGTATATACACTGAGAACTACAACTACCAGTGTATATACACTGAGAACTACAACTACCAGTGTACTGTATACACCGACATTACAGGAACGTCACGCAACACTCTCAGACAACTCAGTATGTGTAATAATGTGTATGCGTGTATAATGTGCAAAATGAAATTGTATGTCTTTTGTGTCGTACTGATAAAAGTTATTTAAATTTTCAATAAACGGTGTTTGCAATAACACGAGGTGTTTGCCACAACAGAAATGTTTGCAACAACAGAAGTGTTGTCATCAATGTAAGTATATGCAACAGAAGTGTTTGCCACAACAGAAGTGTTGGCATCAACAGAAGTGTTTGCAACAACAGTGTTTGCAATAAATGAAGTGTTTGCAACAACTGATTTTTAAATAACTGAAGAGTGTGCAATATCTGGGTTTGCAATAACTGAATTGTTTGCAATATTTGGGCTTGCAATAACTTAAGTGTTTACAATATCTGGGTTTGTAATAACAAGTTTTTGTAACATCTGGGGCTGCAATAACTGTTTGTAATATCTGGGGCTGCAATAACTGTTTGTAATATCTGGGGCTGCAATAACGTAAGTGTTTGTAATATCTGGGGCTGCAATAACTGAAGTGTCTGCAATATTTGGCTTGAAATAACTGAAATGTTTGCATTAAATGAAGGGCTTCCAATATCTGGATTTACAATAACTGAAGTGTTTGCAATGTCTGGGATTGCAATAACTTTAGTACAATTTCGTAAACTGGTAAGGGGTGACGGGCCTAGTAGTAGTTTTTTTTCAGTGGAGAATTTACGAGTGTGGAGGGGCGCGCTGGCTGCTACAATCACAACACTGCTGCTACACTCGTAAAACTTCAAAGATTCTGCAGACTCTTGAAGATTTTGGACAGTTCTCAGCTCCACAGACTAGTTAGATTGCTCACATTGTTCGCGCTCTCTTGTTCGTTCTCTCTCTCTCTCTCTCTCTCTCTCTCTCTCTCTCTCTCTCCCCCTCTCCTCCTCTTTCTTACATATATACCGGGGTAACTTTTTTTTCCAACGTTTCTTTGTTTTGTCTGAATATGTTAGCTTCCGTCTGTTTCCTTATGCTTATCTTTTTCCCTTTATTTCAAATCATCTATGCTTGCACACACGGTCGAGATCCCATTCCGAGTATCTTGAACGCAGTGAATGTGACTCCTCTGGATTTCCGCTACTACAATGTTACATTACCAACCTACTTCATCCTAACTCATATTCATGACTTTTCTCTTGGTTGACTTTATCTTGACGCAGCCTATTTTGGCATATTCTTTGCCTACTATGGTGGTCTCTAGCTTGTAGTAAATAAGCAAATGACTGCCGACAACTCGAAGTCAAAATGAATGCATTCGCTTAGGACATTTTTACTGAAAACCTTTTGGTCTCTGACCATAGATACCTTTAAATACATCAAATACTTGCATTTAAAGTAATCATGGACAAAGGATCTAAAAATATCAGTAAAACTGTCCTCAGTGAATGCATTAGCGTCCTTTTTCCTCAGTGTGTGTATTGTTCAAGTTCTGTTTCCCAGACGATAAAGAAAAACTTTTCAACCTTCCTACTAGGCATCTGTGTTTTTATTAGTCTCTGTGACTGCTCGTTCTAATTCTGATTCTTAAGAATAATCTGTCAGCATCTGAGTTATTTCCTGAATATAATGTATGTTGTGATCATGTTTCCCAGTTTCCTCCAATCTTTTAGTGTGGTTAAGGTTGGTGCAGTCCATCCTCACAAATAATGTTCCTTGCCTTCGATTCCAGCCTTCTCGTTTATCTTTGATTCCTCTCCCTCCTTTACACTTCTGACTTGGTGGAGATTCAATGCTGGTGACGCATAGTCTGAAATTGGTCTAATATAAGGTGTGTAAAGGATTCTGAATGCTATTGGTTAGATTCCTGAATGTCATTCTTAGAAGTTTAGCTGTGTATATGTGCCTCAGTTGGGAGTCGTGGCACATAGTTGATGTTTCTAGAAACTCTTCGCTCATGCCGTACACCTCCTGGTCTCCTCGCATCTTTACATTTACTTAAGATGAATTCAAATAAATATTTTTCTCATCATTTATGTAACCAGTCATGGACGTACCAGTACATTAAACATATAGTATGGTCTCCAATTTTTCCACTGTCTCCGGTTTACATTCACTGGATTGGAGTAAAAAAGACACTGGTTGGCGAAACGTCTCACCAAAATAGACACCCAAATCATGGACCTCCTGGGGTTTACTGCAGTCTTTTTTAATATTCTTCGTATAAGCTCTGCACTGCCCGAGAACATTAACATATTAGAAGCTTAAGAAACAGCCTTTGTTATACATGATGTTTTGAGCAATGGTAACTTGGTCCCTGATGCTGGAAAGTGTCATGTGATCCTGGTCCATGTTGCTGGAAAGTCGTGTGATCCTGGTCCCAGCTACGGGAAAGTGTCGTGTAATCGTGGTCCAAGCTGCTGGAAGTGTCGTAATTCTGATTCTGGGTCCAGCTCAGAAAATACAATACAAATGTGTGTGCTGCTGAGACATCAAGTCTGGTCTTGGTCTCAGCTGTGTGAACCTAAGATGGTACACTTTCCTTAACTCTATTCCTCATCCTGAAATAAGAGTTAAATATGCCACATTAGATGAAAAGTAGGCCGGGAATAGACATGTATCAGGGTGAGGAGGAAAGGGCCTAGACCAGAGGGTCACTACTCTTATACAGCAGTGACCAGGCAGAATAGGAGCCAAGAATAGGAGCCATGGTCTGACGCGAACAGTGTGAACTGTGGGAAATCACAGGTTTCTTTGCATACCTTTATTCCCGTATTCCCGGCCACTGGCGCGTGCTATGAAACGCGAGGCAGATGACATACTAAAGATTCCTTCCTTCCACTGAGTGCTTTCTTCGATGTGGTTTCGTGATTGAACCTACTGCACTTGTCAAGTGCAGTAGGTTTCTAGTCTAAAAATCCTACCATACATTCCTGTTTGTTTTCATTAACAATAACACGAACCTTTTATCATATATGAAATATTTTTTTGAAAAACGGTAAAAATCTTCTAGAGGAAATCGGACAAGTTCCTTCAGTCAGGGTGTGATGGTTAGGGAGGCCTGGTTTTTCAGGCGGTCAACAGTCATCATGGGTGTCTAGTTTGAAGCAGTTCTGCAATAGTATAACTCTCAAAACTAATCTATGTCCCAAGACCGTGGATTACCTTAACTATTACACGAAGCAAATTGTATACGTGAGTGTGAAATCAATACAACCTACAAGCACTTAAGAGCAGAACATTCCCAGCTATACCCAAAGTCACCTTCTGAACCCCTGCAGCACTTATACAAGAATCGAATTCACATGCAGAACCACATTTTGAAGGGAATTACCCAAGTTACTGTGGAACATAATGTCCATAGTTAGTTCGGGAAGTCTAGGTATCATTACATGAACGCCAAACATAAGCGATACGTAAGCAAACATTCTCTAATATACATGTCGAAGCCTTGTGGTATAACCTGACACCTGCAAGTGAAGCTTGGGAAAGTATGGAGAAGAGTTGACCGAGTTTCACTGGAGTTTAATGTGGACCAGAGTGCCCTCTTACTGAGGCAACTTATGGCCCAGAATTTTCATTAAAATTAGATAGAACTTTGCGGGTACTATGAACTACATAACAGTTTACAAGGTTCCAGTAAGAAGCAGGGTTAGGGGTAGGTTTACCTAGTGCACCTATCACGTAGGTAGCTCAGTGGCTGAAACTTGTTTCACCTCAGTAGGCATAGATGTGGCGCCTCTTTGACCTCGTATATTTTATGAAGATGCTGGTTCATAGTTTCAAAAATGTTTTTAGTGGCTTCGCAATATTTTTTTTTTATCTATTTGCATCTTCAACTCTCCACCATAAATAATCACCAATCTCAGCGAGGATAATAAACTCTGAGAATCTTTCCAACCCACCGAGTATAGTTTCTCTCTGCCAAATCGTGCAGAGTAGGTAGTGAAGAAAGTGACGGCGGGTTGGTGGTTGGTAGTAGGAAAGAGGTTGAGAATTATATGACAAGCAACAACGAAGCGATAAAATGTGTTGGACACCATCTTCCCTCGCCTACTCTGCCCCTCCTTATCATACACACACAAAAAAGAAAACATGGAGGCCTGGCCACGCACCCTCCAGTAATTTTTCAACCCAAGGCAAACAAGGAGTGTAAATCGGCACAAGGTGGAGTACATCACGACGCCATCGTGTGGGCAATCACTACAACCTGTCTTACAGACACAATGTTACTGAACGTTTCTATTGACTTTGTCGCAAACAGGGAGTGTGAGGAAGTAAATGAGGAGTAAAAGGGGATGGGGAGTATGAGAAGTGAAATAAGGCTGATGAGACAAGGAAGACTGATAAGAAAAAAAGAGAAAGGTAAGGTAGATGAAGGTGATGCCTGACATTTGGTGAAGACAAAAATGGTATGCGAAAACAACAAGTAATTGAAAAGAGACACATTTGGACATTTGGATCACAAAATCGTAATAAAACGACTGTAAACAAATCAAAGAATGAGCCGGTACCGTGGTTAACAAACTGACCTGCGATTTTTAGGACTCGCCTGCCGCGGGTTCAGTTCCTGTCCGTTCTCTAATTTGACTAGCATATTTTATTGAAAAAAAAATCGATCCTGGGACCTGGTCACTTCAAATTTATATTAGGAGTGACCAAGGTCCCAAGACCGAAACGTTTCCAATGAAATATCTTAGTGTTCGTATTCTGTGACTTTTTCCGAATACATGGTGAAGGGATCGACCAAGAAGCTTGATAAGTATTCACTTGTGACGAAACGCGAAATAGAATCACCAAATAACATAATATTTAATTATATCTGAGACATCGTAACAAAAATTATTCCCAGAAAATTTGCGAAAAAATCCAAGAATGATTTAGAGGCAGATGAATTAAAAACAACCGAATGCGTGGTAGCGATATTAAATGTTACTGAAAGAGCTACCCGAGAATAAATATATATATATATATATATATATATATATATATATATATATATATATATACGGACACTAAAACTCAGAGAAAAGAATAAACTTGCTTCAGGGAAAACTCAAGGTTCTCCCTGAAGCTGTTTGAGAATTTTCTCCTACCACCCCCTATATTATACATATATTTTATTTAAAGACAAAATACATTGACAAAACATTCACAAAAATACGATAGAAAGTAAAACATCATAGGTAACTCAGAGCTACATCTCGAATACTTCGTCCAGCTCCCCGGCGGTGGGCCGCGTGCCCAGAATGCTGCAGGCATTTCCTTTCTGGATCGCAACACTGAGTCTCTGAAAGAGGAAGCTGGTCGCCCTGTGGTCCTTGGTTTCTATGATGAGCTTTTCACCCAGCTCTATTAGGAACTTTAGAGCACATTTGCCCCATGCTCCAAGGGTCTCTCGCCCTATTGGGATGAAGTTATAGCAAGGGGGAAGGTCTTCATATTTGCGGATCTTCTGGGTGTCCCTGTGGCTGGCAGCTCCACCCCCTTCCACTACGGAGTATGGCAAGTAGGTGTCTGCCAATGTGGCAGCACATGTGTAGTCCCAGGCAATCTGCTTTCCATCCTTCCAAGGTAGCATAGTGGCTCCATCAGGACGCTTTTGACTTCTGTCAGACCTCTGCACTTGGGGTTCCCGTTGAGCTGGGCAACGGGCTGTGGCGAGGCTTCTCTTTATGATGTCATTGACCTCCTCATGCCTGGCATACTTCCCTTCTGCTGTGTGACACACGAGACCATGAAGTCCGAATTGATCAGCTGTCGCCCTGCCGCAAATACACCTATGTTCGCTGAGGATGGGGGCGGCTAGGCGAAGAGCAACACCAATCCGAATGGCCTGTGGGTCTAGTCGAGTG
>NC_091346.1:4640827-4650827 GCF_038502225.1 Cherax quadricarinatus
TGTACGTAGGGAATAACGACATTCAGGTTGATCATCTGACTGAGTATCAGAGGAAGAGAGTACAGGATCAGGAGGATTGTCAGAGTCTGTCACATTAGTCTGGGTTGGAACATCATTATCGTCACATACTAACTTCATATGATCCAAATGCGATTCTTTATACTGACCAGTACTAATCTCTCTAACCTTATACTTATTTCCAGTGATATGTTCAACTACGCGATAAGGACCAACAAACCTTTGATCAAGCTTTGGCATTGCAGACGTTTTGTTAAAGTTAATCAGCATAACTCTCGAACCTACTTTGATTTTGGATGGCTTTGATCGAGTGTTTACGACTCTTGTAAATTCTGCTGTTGATTTATGAAGTGTTTCACGGATTCTTCTAAAAACACTTTGAGCTAAGCTGGTACGAGTTGCTACGAAATCATCAGGGTTGTAATTTGGTTTCGGATTAGAATATAACAACTCATAAGGCAAACGTTTATCTACACCATACAATGCATAATGTGGAGTGTCACCTATAGAAACATTGTAAGCAGAATTTATAGCACACTGCACATCAGGTATAACTTCATCCCAAGTTTCACTATTGGGATTGATAGTGGCTCTCAATACATCAAGTACTTTCTTATTGGTTCGTTCCGCTAACCCATTGCTGGCAGGATGATGAGGAGCAATGGTGGATTTAGAGATCTTGTACAAGGTACACAAATTTTCAAGAATTTCATTACAGAATTCACCTCCGTTATCTGTTACTAGGGACTTAGGAGTGGTATGCCTGCAGATAATGCGTTCTTTAAACGCTTTGGCTACTGTCTCGGCAGTCTTATCTGCAATAGGAACTAACTCGCAATATCTGGTGAAATGGTCTACCATAACACACAGATGTTTGTTACCTTGGAGAGAACATCGGAAATTAGTTAACAAATCTAGCGCAACTCTTTCCCAAGGTTCGCTAGTAGTTGGATACACTTGGATTGGATTAGGACCATTAGCATTGCCTTTATGTTGCATGCAGACACTACATTTCCTAACATACTCAGAAATATCAGTTGCCATACGAGGCCAAAAGTATTTCAATCTGGCTTGTTTTACTGAACGATCCATACCAGGGTGTGCAACACCTGGTACATCGTGAACTAGCTGTAAGGCTACATTCACTAGTGACTGTGGAATTACTAACTGGTATACTCTTCTGCTAGGAGTACCCAACTCGGCTGTTCGATACAGTAATTCTTGGTTCATGAGAAAGTCACTGATGGGAGCTGGTGGCTTCACAGTCAGAATAAGATCTTCCTGGAGCAGGAATCGAATCACACCAGACCACATGGGATCTGTTCGTTGAGCATTCTTTACATCTTCAGCACTAAATGGAGGGTCTGCAGTTACTATACTAACATGTCGCGATAAGGCATCTGCGACTACATTTGACTTGCCAGGTAAATGCTCAAAGGTGGGATTGAACTCTTGGATAGTCAAGGTCCATCTAGCTAACCTTCCAGTAGGTTGTTTGTTCTGGAATAAGGGTATCAGTGGAGCATGATCTGTCAAGACATGAACAGAGTACTGATAAATAATGTCTCGGAAGTGCTTTAAAGACCATACTATTGCTAAAGCTTCTTGCTCAGTTACTGTATAATTACGTTCAGCCTTTGTAAGGACTCGGCTAGCAAATGCAACTGCGTTGTACTTGCCATCGGTCTTCTGAGCTAGTACGGCACCTATGCCAATTGAACTAGCGTCAGTTGTCAGATAGAAAGGCTTAGAAAAATCTGGAAATTTCAAAATTGGAGCAGAAGTTAGCTTTTCTTTTAGAGTTTGGAATGCTCTTTCTTGACGGAAGGTCCAAACAAAAGGAGCATCTTTCTTAAGCAACTCAGTTAGAGGAGCAGCTATGGAAGAAAAATTGGCAATGAAAGCTCTATAAAAACCTGCTAAGCCCACAAAGGATCTTACGGCATCAGCAGTTTTAGGAGTTGGAAAATTTAGTACTGCAGTTACTTTACTTTGGTCAGTCGTAACCCCTCTAGGAGTGACTACGTGACCAAGAAACTTAATTTCTGATCTGAAAAATTGACATTTTGACAGTTTGATCTTTAAATTGGCTTCTTCAAGCTTACCAAGTACTACATCAAGTCTTTTCAAGTGTGTATCCACGTCTTTAGACATGACGATTACGTCATCTAAGTACACCATAAGTGCATTACCTATGAGACCTCTAAAGATATTAGTCATGAGCCTTGAGAACGTGATAGGGGAAGATCGTAATCCAAATGCCATTCGGAGGTAGTGATAATGACCTGTAGGAGTGGAGAATGCAGTTAGTTCTTGGCTGTCCTCGTGAAGAGGGACTTGCCAAAACCCTTGTAACAAATCTAGGGTTGAAAAGACTTTGTTATCTCCAATATTACGTAAAAGATCACCCAGTACAGGGAGTGGAAAGCGATCTGGAATGGTTTTTGCGTTTAACTTCCTAAAGTCAATTACTGGACGCCAAGTACCATCCTTCTTAGGTACTAGTATCAAGGGTGCATTCCAAGGTGAATTGCTAGGTGCAATAACTCCATCATCAAGCATTTGATTGATCAATTCTTCTGCGACAGCAACTTGTGAATGAGGCATTCTGTACGCAGGTATGTAGATAGGTCTAGTACCAGGTTCAAGTGGAATACGATGGGACAATAAGTTCGTTATACCCATCTTCTCACCTGGTAAAGCAATGGCTTTACGACGTTTGTTCAGCAGAGTCAACAAACGCTTGACTTCATCTGGGAAGTCAGTGGGAGCTAAGTCTTTCTCCTCAACTGGTGGAACAGATTGATCCAGTGCAGTGGATGAGGTCTCCCCGGCAGAAATAGCACCGACCCACTGGTCAGGTGACAACTCATCCTCTACCTGAACAGGGTAAGGATAGTAAACAAGGTCAACAAGATTTGTATTTGCTCTAAGGCGAACACTGTGACCAGAAGTGTTGGCCAGGTAGAAATGGATCTTACTATCTCTTACAACATGTAAGGATGGTTCAACAAATAGACCTTTTACTTTGCAGGAATCACTGTCAACTAGGACGTTATCTCCATCTGGAACACTAGGAACAACTACAGACACTCTAGTGAGAGCACTAGCCGCAACAGAAACGTCTTTCTGCAGACGGCATGTGACATCAACAAGAGATGGCATTACTAGTTGCAAGTAATTGTTTTCCGACAAGGCGTCCCCTGTGGAGAAACTACTACTCGAACTAGCAGGCATTGCAGGGATAGGTTGAGCACTCAAGGCAATCTGAGCGTCCTCGGACACTTGAGGCATCGGACTATCCAGCAATTCTGAAGGTATAGGTGGAACACTGATGGGAGTGACAGAATTACCAGTGCCTGACCGCTTGGGTACGCTACTGGAGAATGCATTAGCTTGTAAGGACTTGATCCGTACATCATACTCTGCAGCAGTATAACAGATTTCGGATCCAAGCTGGTAACCCCAGAATGGAACGATCAAGTCGTCAATTTGTGCATGCCATCGATAAGGGTCGAGCACAATGCGTAAGTCTCGCATGGAAGCAAATCCCAGTAGGAGGTCACCAGGGAAAGTAATCTGGTCGACAACAAGGAAGGAAACAGTGAAGTCTCTACCTTGGATAGAAAAGGTTAGGGCAGTCGTACCTCGGACACGCAGGTGAGAACCAGATACTCCACTAAGGGAGGACACAGGAGTCGGTTCTACGAGAAGGACATGTCGTAACTTCTTATCCTTAAACAAACTAGACCTAATAATATTGATTTGCGCACCAGAGTCCATGAACAATTGAACGGGCGCATTATAAACAGATGCTTGCACTATAGGGCCTATGGTTGCATTGGAAGTTATGTGCAAACAAAAAGGTGGATTGTCATCAGAAAAGACTTGTTCTACTCCATCCCCAAAATCATCTGTGTCAGAGACATGTGAAGCAACAACCTCGGCAGGGTTGTCATTCTCGAGACTGCTTAAGGCTTCAAAGGAGTTGTGAACGGGGATGGTGTACTCATTATCACCTACTGTCACCATGGGGCGGTTTGACTGGGGCGCTCGAATTCCCCCGACTGGGAAGAACGAGCTTGGTTCTGGTTAGTTTGAGAATTGAATGAATGAGCCTGGTTCTGGTTATTTTGAAAACCACGAGATCTGTTACCTCGACGGGTTCTGCGGTTGGAACGACCACGGAAAGATCTAGAGTACTGAAGGTTATAGAGAGCATTACACTCAGATGTGTCATGTCCATGTATTCTATGATAAGTACAGTAGGGAAGATCTGAGTACTCATCATCAGTACGACGTCTCTTAGGATAACTATCAGGACAATTAATTGCAATATGTCCACGGAAACCACAGTTGTAACAATTCCGCCGACTATGGTTACTGAATGTACTATGAATACTACGAGGTGTATAACGACTCTGTACACTGGTTCTTGATGATCTCTGAGATGGTTGACGACTACGATTTGTCTCTGTGGCGCAAACAAGAGGTGGTGCAGACTGAGGCATATTTGTGACATTACTTTTAATACAAGGGAAAGTACCCTGGGGGCACAAGGAACGTACATGATTTAAGGCTGTAAGTGGTTCCATCGTTACAGTTGGAGGATCAGCCTCATAAGCACACACAGAAGCAGGCGGCATTAGTTCTTTAATTGCTCCAAAAGCTGCTATTTTAGCAATTGATTCTGTAAATGGTTTAGCCTCTTCAGAGAGAAAAGATGATGATTAGACAGCATTGATAAATGATGATAAAAGTTTATCTAATCTAACAGCAAATGCACTCAACGATTCAGTACTCATGGGTGTAGCATTCACTAGTTCTCTAAGAACGACATATGGATCAGCTGTTTTTACTGGGACAAGGAAAGAACGAATCAGTTCCTCATATTGTGACCACCTAGTAAGATTCCTGAAGTCTCGCATATCAAGGAGATCAAGAACGTGAACAGCAGCAGGAGATCGATAAAGAGCTTCTTTAGCAATTCTGATAAGGCTTTCCTCTGAAGGAGGACCTTCAGCTAGAGCACTAGCACGAGAACGAATGGCTGCAAACCATGCTTCAAGACTATGTACATGGCCATTGAATAAAGGTAACGCATCAAGGGAATCACGAGTATAACTATAATATCTCGGTGTCTGAGTCGGTCTGTCAGTCGGTAAGGAACTGTGAGGACTGATGACAGGACCAGCAGTAGTAGCCTGAGAGGTCTGAGTGTCGACATTCACTAAAGTATCACTTGACGGTATGTGAGACATAATGGCAAAGTAGCACGAGAACAAATAAGGCAAAAATAATGAACAATAAAAATGATATAAAATTCTAGAATTGAAATGAAAAGATATACAACTAATTCTGCAGAATAATGTCTAAATACACTGCAAGAAGAAAGAAAACTCAATTTAAAGGACTATTGACAAAAATAAAAATTTACATTGAAATATACAAGTAAAAATATTACTGGAGACTGAATTAAATGCAAAATGAGCTGTCTTTACTCTTGCTAATAAAGAAATTAATTAATTAAATTTTTAAATCAATGTGAAAGTATAAAATAAAATTATTAAATTGTTAACTGGGAAATTTAAGTATTTTCTAAGAATGCATAGACAAAATTAAAAAAAATTAAGTTATAAAAATATCAATAAAAGAAAAGAATTCACTGCAGAACAGTTCAACAAAATAATTCACTTCAGAACAAGTGCAACAAATAAAGTGTAGAAATCACTGCAGTAATAAAGTGTCACTGGGAAAACTCAGGTAAAATAATGAATTTAAAATATGAAGAAAAAAAAATAAACTAATTGAACACTTTAACTCTTAATTGTAAATTAGACAAAACAATTTACTCAAGCAGAGTAAAGAAAACACTTTACGTTAAAAGTAATTGAAATTGCATCAAGAGTGAATTTGTTCAAGAAATATAAAAATATGAATCAAAGGAACGAAACAGGTAGGTTAACACTTACAGAGGCAGGCACACTTCATTAAAAGATATTCTTACAACAAAATCCTGCTGTGGATACGACAAAATTTGCTGGCAAAAATAATGGTACACAGTCTGCGAAAAATTAGAGGAATGAGACACTGCTGGCATACGAAAAAAGACACACATAGAAATAAATTGATAATTTGGTATACTGGGGTAATTAGCACTGCATGAAATACAATGACAATACAATAAAAAAAAATAAATCACTTCACACAGAGTGACTGACTGGTACACGACACAATAATACTTACTACAGACAGGAGTAGCATAAGAAAAAAAAAAAAAAAAAAACACAGAAAAAAAAAATATAAGATAAGTAAAAACACTGAAAAAATATTCTAAAAAAATAATGAGTCAAAAATACTGCGTTTACACTGAAAAAACACAAGGTTTAGAGTACACAAGCAATTTACTATAAATGTCTCACACACGCAAATGTCTTTAAAGGCAAGAAAATGTCTCAGGAAAATTATCACTGAAGTCGAGAGTAGGAGATGGACGGTGAGTACTGTTGGAGGCGGGTGTATGGTGTCCCGCGCGGTGATGACGCCTCCGACATTCACTGTTGTCGTGAAGAATGTGCTTTCTAGGCGAACTCACATAACTGGCTTTATCTCGTTGGCACCAGCTACAATCTCTTGACCAATTATGTGAGCCAAAACAGTACTAGGACCCGGTACAAGGGTGCAAACAACCACAGGTAGGTTGGTAGTGGTGGTGGTGGTGGTGGATGCTTCTGCCGCGCACCCCGGGTGGTGGGAGATAGTGGTAAGGGGGGGGACGGTGAGGCTGCCGCGCGCCCCACTCACCCACAGATGGTTTAACCCACTCTATGCCACAGGAATGGTGAAAACCACTCTTAGCATCCAACAGGAAGCACAAAGCGATATAAACAATACCTCAGAGGAATCTGGCTTACTTCTTACTGCGTGGCTTACTTCTCCCTCTCAGCTGGGTTAGAAGCTGGGTTGGCTGACTGGCTTACCCCACGAGAATGGCTGACTGGAAGACGTGTAACGATGCACAAAGCACGGAGGAGCAGTTGGATGACAGGGGACAGGCTGGATGATAGGCTGACTGGCGTTCACTTCCACAGTCTGGCTTACTGACTGGCTTAATTGCAAAATCCGGGTCAACCCCTCGGAGATTGAAGCAATTAGCACACGAACTAAGCCAGGAAGCTTTAAACGGCTGCAACAGGCTTGCAGGCAGTAGGTTTGAGAGGAGTAGGCTGCTGGCTCGAGGTGGTGAGCGAGGGTAGTGGCTGGTGGGTGTGAGGGGAGGGCATTCACCGTTGACCCTGCCGGCCACTCACAACAGTCTTCAAACGCCTTAAATTACCCTTAAAAACGTAAATCCACGCTCCACACCGCTGTACACCATTTATCATGTGGGAGTTCGATACGTGGATTAGGGTAGAAATACTCACGTAGGCTGTTTTACGTATATTGCTGTTATGTGGACAGAGCTCTTGCCAGCCGTACCTATCTCCTTGCTACCACACGTAATACTGGCTCGCCGGCTGCCCAGTACCCAGTAGGTCTTTGAATACTGCTGAGGTCAGCACAATATGAAAGACCGTGACTCAAGAGACGGTTGATCGTTGAGTCAGACGGTACTGGTAACTGGTTACTACTACTGAGACTGGTAACTGGTTACTACTACTGAGAATATTATATATATATATAAATTATATATATATATAATATATTATATATATATATAAATTATATATATATAATATATTATATATATATAAATTATATATATATATATATATATATATATATATATATATATACATATATATATATATATATATATATATATATATATATATATATATATATATATATATATATATATATATATATTATATATATATATAATATATATATATATTATATATATATATATATATATATATATATATATATATATATATATATATATATATATATATACATATATATATATTATATATGTATATATATATATATATATATATATTATATATATGTATATATATATATATATATATATTATATATATGTATATATATATATATATATATATTATATATATGTATATATATATATATTATATATATGTATATATATATATATATATATATATTATATATGTATATATATTTTTTTTTTTTTTATCACACTGGCCGATTCCCACCAAGGCAGGGTGGCCCGAAAAAGAAAAACTTTCACCATCATTCACTCCATCACTGTCTTGCCAGAAGCGTGCTTTACACTACAGTTTTTAAACTGCAACATTAACACCCCTCCTTCAGAGTGCAGGCACTGTACTTCCCATCTCCAGGACTCAAGTCCGGCCTGCCGGTTTCCCTGAATCCCTTCATAAATGTTACTTTGCTCACACTCCAACAGCACGTCAAGTATTAAAAACCATTTGTCTCCATTCACTCCTATCAAACACGCTCACGCATGCCTGCTGGAAGTCCAAGCCCCTCGCACACAAAACCTCTTTTACCCCCTCCCTCCAACCCTTCCTAGGCCGACCCCTACCCCGCCTTCCTTCCACTACAGACTGATACACTCTTGAAGTCATTCTGTTTCGCTCCATTCTCTCTACATGTCCGAACCACCTCAACAACCCTTCCTCAGCCCTCTGGACAACAGTTTTGGTAATCCCGCACCTCCTCCTAACTTCCAAACTACGAATTCTCTGCATTATATTCACACCACACATTGCCCTCAGACATGACATCTCCACTGCCTCCAGCCTTCTCCTCGCTGCAACATTCATCACCCACGCTTCACACCCATATAAGAGCGTTGGTAAAACTATACTCTCATACATTCCCCTCTTTGCCTCCAAGGACAAAGTTCTTTGTCTCCACAGACTCCTAAGTGCACCACTCACTCTTTTTCCCTCATCAATTCTATGATTCACCTCATCTTTCATAGACCCATCCGCTGACACGTCCACTCCCAAATATCTGAATACGTTCACCTCCTCCATACTCTCTCCCTCCAATCTGATATTCAATCTTTCATCACCTAATCTTTTTGTTATCCTCATAACCTTACTCTTTCCTGTATTCACCTTTAATTTTCTTCTTTTGCACACCCTACCAAATTCATCCACCAATCTCTGCAACTTCTCTTCAGAATCTCCCAAGAGCACAGTGTCATCAGCAAAGAGCAGCTGTGACAACTCCCACTTTGTGTGTGATTCTTTATCTTTTAACTCCACGCCTCTTGCCAAGACCCTCGCATTTACTTCTCTTACAACCCCATCTATAAATATATTAAACAACCACGGTGACATCACACATCCTTGTCTAAGGCCTACTTTTACTGGGAAAAAATTTCCCTCTTTCCTACATACTCTAACTTGAGCCTCACTATCCTCGTAAAAACTCTTCACTGCTTTCAGTAACCTACCTCCTACACCATACACTTGCAACATCTGCCACATTGCCCCCCTATCCACCCTGTCATACGCCTTTTCCAAATCCATAAATGCCACAAAGACCTCTTTAGCCTTATCTAAATACTGTTCACTTATATGTTTCACTGTAAACACCTGGTCCACACACCCCCTACCTTTCCTAAAGCCTCCTTGTTCATCTGCTATCCTATTCTCCGTCTTACTCTTAATTCTTTCAATTATAACTCTACCATACACTTTACCAGGTACACTCAACAGACTTATCCCCCTATAATTTTTGCACTCTCTTTTATCCCCTTTGCCTTTATACAAAGGAACTATGCATGCTCTCTGCCAATCCCTAGGTACCTTACCCTCTTCCATACATTTATTAAATAATTGCACCAACCACTCCAAAACTATATCCCCACCTGCTTTTAACATTTCTATCTTTATCCCATCAATCCCGGCTGCCTTACCCCCTTTCATTTTACCTACTGCCTCACGAACTTCCCCCACACTCACAACTGGCTCTTCCTCACTCCTACAAGATGTTATTCCTCCTTGCCCTATACACGA